>NC_045428.1:572946574-573005938 GCF_902635505.1 Sarcophilus harrisii | reverse complement strand
GCAGTTGTTTGAGACCAAAACTGTGGAGTGGGACAGTTAGCTTGGTAGGAGCTGAATCCTGAAGCTGTGATGCTTGGAGCTATGGAAATGGGAAAGGTCAGAATGTCTTCTGCTGTAAGGGAGAATGGAAGTGGTTTTGAACTTTAGACTGGGGAACTGAGGACTACTTGTGGGGAGCTTGTAAGGAAGTGAGACTTAGGTGTAGGCTAGCATTGGTGACAGCTACAAGAAATCCCCAAAATAATCTAGGATAAGGTGTGTGATTGCAAGGTATTCAAACCTTTCCCTATCCAGGAAGTGGCATTCAAAGTGGAGAAGGAGACAGGAAAAACAGCTGAAGAGGAATGAATTTAGACCTTTGGCAAGGAAGCTCCTGCTAAGAGTTAAAAGCCTTTTGTGGGCAGATACTGAAAGGATTAGACTGTGCTTTCTATGACAAAAAAAAAAAAAGATAGGAAGCCCCCCCCCCAAAAAAAAAAGAAAAATAGATAGACTCTTGTGCCTTCACATACCTCCTTTTTGTTTCTTTTTTTCTTTTTCAATAGAAAACCATATATTTTCTCTCCCTTCTAGTTTTCTATCAAGGGAGAAAAGAGAAGGAAAACAAGATCCTTGTAACAAATATACAATCAAACAAAAGAAATCACCACAGTAATTCTGTCCAAAAATGTATCTCAGTCTGCACTATGAGTCCAGTCCTCTCTTTTAGGAAATGGGTAGCATGCTTCATTATCATTGCCCCTGAAATCTTCATCTGTTGCTTTTCTTTAGTTAAAAAAAAAAAAATCTATGCTCTGGTGTTGAATTAACCATACTTAGTAGCATACACCTATGAAGATGGGTCCAGTGTAGAACTATGTGGCAAAAATTGTGCATTTAGCAAATAATGGTGGCAGGCAGAGCATCAGCATCAACAATGGTAAACATCAAAATATGAATATCAGAAGACAGTAGATAAGCAGTCAAATTAATAGATAGCCAATAAACATTGATTAATCATCCATTATGTGCCAAGGCACTGTTCTAAATATTAGAAATGCAGATACAAAAAAGAAAGGGAACTGGAAAGCAGAGAGAAAAGGAATCCAACATGGGGACATGGTAAAGAAGTCAGTCAGAGAAGTCCCAAAGAAGTGCAACCAAGTGAGAAATGAGATATCTGAACTGAGTTGTTTCCTTAATTGGAGGTTTGGAGTTCATTGCCCCACCTAATCCTAGAGGAAGAGAATAGTGATAAAATAGAATACTGAGGCTGATAAGATTATTTATATAGGATGATGGGGTTATCCCCATAATGATCTTCTGGGCCATTATGGAAAAGTCCATCAGAAAAGTCCCAAAGTAGCACAGTCAGGTGAGAAATGAGGTCAGTTTTGGTCTTTTCCTTCCCTAGAAGCTAGTTCATCTGAGTGACTCGTACTTACATAATAGATTGTCTCTTGTTATATACAAGTTCCAATATATGCTCACTATAACACACACATACACACACACACAAACACACATACCCCTAAACTACTCCTGGTTGCTATCGTTAGAGAAAAAAACTTAATGACACAAGGGATAGAGATGATCCAAAAAGTAAAATAGATAATGTTAATTATATGATATTCAAAAACTTTTGCACTAACATAATCAATACAACCAAAGTAATAATCTGAAATCCAAAATAATGGATTGCACTGATTATGTAAGCTATTTTTTCTCATCTTCATTTTAAAAAATTTTTATTAATTTTGATCTTAGCTTCAGTAAGTGAATAGATTGCTTGTACACAAATAACTGCCTATCAAGGAATATAACTCCCAACACTAAGTCCTTTCTTGTCTCTTAAAATATACTATTTTCATTTCTTATTTATTTAGTGCCTGCAATATTCAGCATTTAGTAGCATTCACTTTTTTAAAGAAGAGTTTGTGGTATAAGCTAGAGGCTTTTGAGTAATTTACAAGAATTTGTTCCTGTTCTCATTCCTTCTTCCTGAACTATGCCTTCTCATAGAAAGTCTTCTTATCCTTAACACTGCATTGAAATTATCAAATATCAGAGTGTGTGGTTGATTTAATCTGTAGGTTCTGTTTTACTTAGCTCTTTGTAGAATTTATCTATATCTATGTCAGCCTCAACAATTAATATTGATGTATAAACTGCAAATATTTCCATGGATCATTTTTGCCTGGACATATTTTTGCGTCATATAAGGACCAAATGTCATATGAAATGTTTATTGGTATCATTGGGTATATAATTAAATCCACTCTTCCCACTTCTTTCTTTCACCAACCTTTCTTCAAGCAGGCACATGGAGCAGTGGTTAGAGCCAGTAACCTGTATCAGATGCTTAACTAGATATATAATCCTAGGTGCATCACTTAACTTGTCTGGACCTAGGTTGGATTCAGTGAATTTCTAAACACATGTCCCAATATTCTTTTAACAATACAGCCACTCATTTATCATTAAATAAGAATCACACATGGGAGCAATTCAATTTTGAATAGTTTCTAAAAAGTAATTAATATTCAGAAAAATAATTGAAAAATGAAATTGATAATGACTGAAAATGGAGGACAGGTGCCAGTCAGGAAACCAGAAGATCTAAGAAAGCAAAAGAGCCTGAAAACAATCTGGTCCCACTTACCAAATAAAGAAAAATGGCTATGAAAGTCTGTATCTGCTTAGATATGGAAGAGAAGCAGTACATCCCTCTGCCTCTCTCTCCCTGCTACCCTCCCTCCATTCATGTACTCTCCCATGTTATGATCTAATCCCATAACAGAAGCATTTAACTTTACACAAGGTATCACCAGGATTTATCCATAATGTCCCCTGTCTATATCTTCTCTGTTACCTCCAACGTAGTCCCACATTCACCCTGACTCCTTTTGTTGTTGGAAAAATGTTTTATTATACTTTTCAGGAAAAATTATTATTATATTGTTTAAATCCAATGATATGTGATTAAAGATTGCCCACACCCACAATGTCTCTTGACTCTAGTACAGCCAGAGATGGTTATCAAGTATTTCTAATTCCTCTAGGCCTCAGATTCCTGTTTTTGTGTTACCACACCTAGGAATTCCACCAGGCAGCCCATCCCAAGCCTTTGTTTTAGATTCCTTGTGTTTTGATTTTATCCAAATTTTGTTGAATGTCTATGGCAGCTCATATCTATCTCAAGCTACTTTGCTTTGTCCTCTTGACAAAATTACTTAACTGTGTAGATGGGATTCCTGTGTGGGAAACCCTAGTTAAATAACCCATAATTATGTGGGTTATTTGGTAAATGGTAAATAGTAATATGGAAAATTTTCCAGAATCTGGAGAGAAAGAACAATATCTCCTTTCTGGCTCACTCTAACCTACTAAAT
The DNA here is from genome assembly GCF_902635505.1 of Sarcophilus harrisii. Lineage (NCBI taxonomy): Eukaryota > Metazoa > Chordata > Mammalia > Dasyuromorphia > Dasyuridae > Sarcophilus > Sarcophilus harrisii. The sequence continues at coordinate 573,002,567 of NC_045428.1, read as the reverse complement.
GACCTATCTTAAATTTATTTCTAAAACTAATTTGAATTAGTGGGTTTATTCTCATGAACACCAGCATATATTTAGAAAGGTGTCCCTTATATCGTCTTATCATGAGAAGCAAGAAGCATTCCAATTTTCCCAGCATGATGAGTTAGGTGGGGTGGGGGTGGGGAACATAAGGAACAGGATGGGAAGATTGTATGAGTGATAGATTCCCCATCTTTTTCAGGACTGGTAACACTAAGTCAACAGGAGCAAGCCAGGTCTCAGTGATTGCTAGAAGTGGAAGTGAATGAGAATGGGAAAGGTTTAAGATGAAATATGTAAGCTGATTATGGGAACAAGCATTCCAAGGAGTAGAAGAGAAATGGTATATAGCTTTAGAATGGAGGATTGGAGGTGGAGGTGGGTGACTTAAGGGAAATGGGAATAAGGGAATGGTCAGGAGGTATGGTAAAAGGGATGTGAGCAATGACAACAAGGTTCTGAATCCCTGGGCTGGGAAAATTTGTATATATAGAATAAATTATTCTTCTAGAATTGAGGTCACAGCAGTATTTCTGATGGGTTTATATTCCAAAGCGATTTTAAAGGAGGGAAAGAGACCCACATGTGCAAAAATGTTTCTGGCAGCCCTTTTCGTAGTGGTGAGGGACTAGAAACTCAGTGGATGCCCATCAGCTGGAGAATGACTGAATAAATTTGGTATGTGAATGTTATGGAATATTATTGTTCTATAAGAAACAACCATCAGGATGATTTCAGAGAGGCTGGAGAGACTTACATGAACTGATGCCAAGTGAAATGAGCAGAACCAGGAGATTATTATACACGGCAACAAGACTATACGATGATCATTTCTGATGGACATGGCTCTCTTCAACAATGAGATGATTCAAATTAGTTCCAATTGTTCAGTGATGAAGAGAGCTATCTACACTCAGAGAGAGGCCCATGGGAACTGAGTGTAGACGACAACATAGCATTCTCACTCTCTGTTGTTTGCTTGCTTTTTGTTTTCTTTCTCAGGTTTTTTTTTTTTCTTCTTTACCTGATTTTTCTTGTGCAGCAAGATAACTATAAATATCTATATATAGATATTGGATTTGCCATATATTTTTAACATATTTAACATGTATTAGACTACCTGCCATGTAGGGGAGGGAGAGAGGGGAAGGGGGGGAAAATTTCGAACAGAAAATTTTGCAAGAGTCAATGCTGAAAAATTACCCATGTGTATGCTTTGTAAATAAAAAGCTTTAATACAATTTAAAAAAGGAAGAAGAAGAGATAGTAAAACCTATCCAAATTGTCCATCATTACAAAAGTTATCAATAAAAAGTGGCTCCATCTTGAAAAAGGGAGAGAGAGAGAGAATACTGAGGTCAATTAGACTGTTTGATCCAATTATTAGCCACCTGTTATATAGCTGGAAATTGGGGAAAGCCAACCTATGTGGAGTTGTAAGAAGCCTGGAACATGACAGAATGGCTTAAAGAGGCTATTTCTGGGATCCTTCCCAGTATGTGATTAGAAATCTTTGGGAATGATACTTTGAGATTTATGCTGGGTTTTTGAAGATTTGAGAGTATGGTAGAATTTCCCCATCAAGTAATATGGAAAAATATGAAGGTTTTTTTTTTTCTTCTGATATTAAACCCCTTATATCAGAAATATACATCACTAGTAATTATTAAAACTGTGCAACAACAGATTTCCTTGACTAAACACTAATTTTAAAAATCTTTCAATTAAAAAAATTAAAATTACAAAATAAAATTAGCTTTTCATTATACAAGATAAAAACAGAAAAAAGAGAGTTATGTATGAAAGTTTAAATCTCTATTATGTGTAGCTGCATTTTTTTTTTAGTGTGTAATAAATTCAATATGCAACCTGCAAAGATTTCCTACTTTACTTTTGTACTTGCTTTTCTTCCCTTTGGACATTTTTATTTCTTTTCTTTTTGATAATTCATCACTAACCTCCCTTTTATACAACTCCTTCGTTTTCAAAATTGAGAATAAAGAGAAGGGAGCCTTATAACAAAGTCATAAATGAGTGAAATAAATGCCTATATTCTCCAACCAAAAATGAATGAGGTTATCATTCTTCTGTCAAGAAATTGGCCATTTATTTCACCACAGGGCCTCCCTGTGATCCAGGGTTGGACATCAAACTTCTTAAGTCATTCGAAATTGTTTTTCTTTATAATTCCTTGTAATAGTGTTCTAACCTCTCTATATATCAGCTCATATTCCCATGTTTCTTTGAAATAGTCACTTTCAATCTCACCCTTGATTTTTTACTCTCATTCATTCCATATATCAAATTATTTGCATTTCTCCTACACACACAAGCAATTCACCCACATAGCCACCACCCTGATTTTCATATGGACTGTTGGAATAGCTTTGGAATTGGACTCTGTACCTCAAAATTTTCCCCATTAGAAGCTATATCTCCCTTAAGGTAACAATGGATTTTCCTAAATTGTAGGTCTGAACTTGTTACTTCCCTCCTTAATTCCAGAGACTCACTTTTACTTCTGATATAAAATATGAACTGCTTTCTTGACCATTTAACAATCTGAGCTGAGCGTACCTTTCTGGACTTTTAAAACACATTTACCCCTCAACTGAGATGACCTTTTGAGTGTTTCTCATAGATGGCACTGCAATCCAGAATTCCTGTCTTTGCACTGGTGGTCCCTCATGTCTGAAATGCACTACCTCCATATCTGTGCCTTTTAAAAATGCCTGAACTCGGCTCAAATTCTTCCTTCTACACAAGACATTCCCTAATCCATCTTTTACTCCCCAAAGCCTCTAAGACTCCAACCCTACCTGATATCACTTTTTAAGTGTTTTGTATCTACCTAGTTATCCCTGTACATGCTGTCTCTCCAGACTGATGACAAATTCCTTTGAGAGCATCTGTATTTTCAGTGCCTATCAATTTCTGCCATGTTGTAGATGCTCAATAAGTGCTTTTGATCGATTTTTTAAAAATTATAAACATGTTACAAACACCTATAAAACAAGTCTCTAGAAAGAAACCTCTTTATAAGGTCAAACAATAGAAGGGTTCCTGATTACCAGTCTATAGGAATCTATTTCAAATGAGAAGTATATCAGAATAAGAAGATGAGAATCAGGGAAACTTCACTCAGCTGAATCAGTTTGGGACGTCCTCTATGAAATCTTTGTTCAGTGTCTTTTCTTGTCATTGCTGAGAAAACTTCTCTTTTTAAAACTGTTGAATGACCTATGGATATCTTGTTTCATTCTAATAGTCAACAAACTATCAAGAGATTGGCTAGAGTGTTGCTGCCAGTCTACCAGCCAGGCAGCCAGGCAGCCAGTTGGCTCTTAGACCTTGGGGGGAAGGCCTGAAGGACAAGTTGAAAATAAGACACGGGTCAGGTGGGAGAGGTGAAAAGCAAATTCCCTTTATTGACCTGAGGGCAAGGATTTATATATGTTTTTAGCAAAAGCAACATTGTGTATTTTTCCCATGGGAAACAGGAACCACAACTGTTTCTCAGTTTCCCTGTTATCTCAGGGATAATACTATTCTCAAGAGACTGAGTGGTGAGCCAACTTTCCTAAATTTACACAGCCTTGGGCTCCAGAACAAACAACAGGGAAAACCTGGGCTGGCCTGAATTCTCTGACTCTTCAGAGCTGGCCCTCAACATTAGAATTAAGCTCGGAGCAGAGCAAGATTGTTGATTCATACATTTTCTTACTATAGAAACACTCTTCCACTCTGTTATCTTCACTTTCTTTGATCATCTAGTTAGGGAGGATAGAAGGAAATGAGGAGATGGCAGTTAAATATTTTCCCCCTTTTGTCTAGTTTAGAGTACTGATGGATAGGAATACAGGAGATCTTATTTTGAGTTTATTTAATTAATTGGTGTTGAAACATTGTTTCCTATAGGTCTGCTGGCTGAGGGTAGAAAAAAGAACTGATTGCTCTTGTTTAAGCAAAAGCCAAAACGTCAGGTGAGAAACCAATGAAGCATACAACATGTATCACCCATCCTGGATTATATATTTTAACTTATTTTGTTCTGGCTGTTCTGTGTTTGCCATTACTACAATGTGAACACACTGATGGGAAATATTTCTCTCCCCAGATCTAGCCTTGGTTAACAAGAATTGGATGGAGGAGAGAAGCAAGCCCTTCGAGTCCAGCTGAGATGAATTGAAAGCTTATGAGTACTCCAGCAAGAGAAATGAGACTTGAATTTCCTATAGTTCTGGAAGTGTGATTTGCCTCAGCCACATGAGTTCTTTATGTGTCTGCCTCATTGCTGTTACTCTAAATGTATGCCCTCTTTTACTACAGAAATCACATATATTTGTAGTATGCCTGGGTTGGATAAGATGACAGGAAAAGATGACAAATATTAGGGGAGATGTTGGTGGAGCTGTTCAATTTGGAGCTCTGTCCAAAGGGTCTTATTAAACTGTGCATGCCCTTTGATCCAGCAGTGTCTCTACTGGGCCTGTATCCCCAAAGAGATCATAAAAAAGGAAAACAAATCCAAATGTGTAAAAAATGTAGCAGCCCTTTTTGTAGTGGCAAAGAACTAGAAACTGAGTGGATGCCCATCAGATAAAGAATGGCTGAATAAACTATAATATATGAATGTAAAGGAATATTATTGTTCTATAAGAAATGATAAGCAGGCTGATTTCAGAGAGGCCTGGAGAGACTTACATGAACTGGTGCTAAGTGAAGTGAATGGAACCAAGAGCACATTTTACAGCAACAAGATTAGGTAATGATCAACTTTGATGAATATGGTTTTTTTCAACAATAAGGTAATTCAGTCCAATTCCAATAGATTTGTGATGAAGAGAGCCATCTGCATCTGGAAAGAAAGAGAGCTGTGGGGACTGAATGTAGATCACGACATACTATTTTCACCTTTTTTGTTATTCTTTACTTGCTTTTTTTTTTTTCTTTTTCTTCTCTGATTTTTCTTATGCAGCATGATAAATGTGGAAATATGTGTAGAAGAAATGTACCTCTCCTCAAACTCAAATGACATATATTGGATTACCTGCTATTTAAGGGAGAAGGTGGGGGAAAGGAGGGAGAAAATTTTGCCAGAGGTAAGTATTGAAGTCTTTCTGCATGTGTTTTGAAAGTAAAAAGCTATTTTTTTAAAGAAGTATATGGGGAGGGGGGCAAGAAGAGGAGAGAATATTTAATAGCTACCATCCTTATCTTATCTTAATAAAAACCTTGGTTGAAAACTGATGTCTGCTCACTATAACAAAAGAAACGTGCATTTATTAAGGTGACTACTATATACCATCTCATTTAATAAAACAAGTATGGGAGGTTAACATTTCCATTTTATAGTTACAAAGAACTTTTCCAGAACCACTCAGCTAGTATTTGAGAGATTTTAACTCCTGTCTTCCCTAGTTAGATAAGAGACCAGCCTTCTATTCAAAGTGTGACCAAGCCACCCAACAGGCCCAGAGGGAAAATACACCGATAAAAAATAGTGAGGCAAAGTAGCAGAAGCCCAGATGCACAGATCATATAACTCTACAATCTTATGGAGATCTAATCTGTAATCTGAGAAAGAAATTTGGAAACAGTGCCCAGAAAGGGATGTTATAAATATATCACACATTATTTCATTTTTTAAATATATCTAAATATAGCTAGTCCTTTGGATGTGGGAATCCAGCTCCATTGAATATGGAGAACATGATCATGAAATTACAGGAACCAGACAGGATTCTGTTGAGCGGTCTGTTTATTGACCTGAGAGCCAGAGTTTATATACTCTCTAAATTAATATTGCAAAATACTAAACTTTTTGGCTATTTAGTGTACATTCAAGGTTGGTATACATTTCCAACGTTCAGCTTGACAATAACATTAATCAGTAACTAGTAATAATAATCTACTTATCTAACAGTCATAAACTGGAGCAATTAACAGTAACAAACTACTTATCTAACAAAAGTCAAAAATTGCATGATTTTGACTGTCTTGTTCAGAATTACCTGCATTATCCACCAAGATACCTTAAATTTATCTCAAGATGTCTTTCATCACTGTCAGGGAAGACTGTGAGCCAATGCTTTTAGATTTCAGTAGCTCTTACAGAGCAGATCTCAAATAATACCAGGATGGTACTCTTCCTGTACATAGACTTATTCCATGCTGGCCCTCTACGTTTTAAGGTTTGGAAGTACTAAAAGTCTGATTTCATTCTTACTAAGGAGCCTCCCAAAGAGGAAACTTCATTAATAAAAATGAAGACTTTCTCCTGTAACCTATAGCTCAACTGACTTAAGATACTCAGATCCCAAAGATTAATTTGCTTCAAAAGTTGAAAGCGGTGAAGAGATAATTTTTTCCTATCCATTATATCATGATACTTCCTGGAGCAATATTAAATATACATTAAAGCCCTGTGGTGGCACAATGAAGAAATAGAAGAAGAGTTCTGGGAAAGCAGTTTAAAGAATTCTGCTAAGCTTGGTTTACTAATATCCACTATCCCTGATCCTTCTCCATTCATCTCCAAAGTAAACCAAATTGCAATGTCTACTTAGTTTTCATTACCCCAGACAAAACCCATCAACAAAATTGTCAATAATACTGCCGTGACTCGGATTCGAACCAACGAGGTTGCTGCAGCCACAACACTGAGTACTAACACTATACGATCATGGCCCCAAGGACACTTTAGGCCGCTTTTGAGGCCAGCACGTCACTCCTCCACCGGCTCCAACCCATACGATTTTCTCATCCCTGACCCCCTGCCCTCTGCCCATGAGCCCCCTCATGCAGCAGAAGGGAAGCCCTGGAAGGCTGGCAGGGCCTGGCGCACAGTGGGTGCTTTCTTGTTCACGGAACATCCCAGGCTCGGAGCAAGGAATCATTTAAGGCTCGTACGGAGGAGGAAACTGAGGCTCACAGAGTCACCCAGAAACCGCAGGATCCGGATTTGGTGCTAAAAAGGACCTTCGAGGTCATCTAATTAATCAATCAACAAGCTTTTATGAGCCACTTAATTTCACAAATGAGGAGACTAAAACCAGAGTAAGTGCCAAGGTCACTCAGGTAGAAATGGCAGATGAATCGAGCCCGGATTACTGATAACAGCAGCAGCCCTCGCAGCTGTGGAGAAGCGCATTCTCTCAACGGCACCTCCCATTTTATAGATGGAGAAACTGAGACTGAGAGCTTGTGGTTTGGTGCCAGAGGTCGGATCAAAGTCTTCCTATTCTATCACATAACCCACCCCCTGACTCTCATCTCACCGCCAAGCCTTTGCCCAGGCTGTTCCCCTTGCCAGAGTGCCATCCTCTGCACCATCTCCTTTACCTCCTCTCACAATTCAGCTCCAAAAATTTCAGCTCCAGAGTCCTCCCACAAGACGCCTCCTCTCATTCTCCCCATTTATCGGGCTCCCCCAAGCAGCTCCCCCCAAACAGCAGATATTCTGCATGTAATTTAACTTGGTCTGTCTGCTTCCCTCTGTGGGATCTGCCCCTGGAGGGTGAGAAGCAGCTCATCTCCATCTCTGTCCCAGTCGCCTTGTACAGGGCCCAGGGCTTCCACCGACCTTGTAAGGGGCCGATCTTCCTTGAATGTGGTTGTCTGTCCTCCTCGAGGGGCCACCGGCTCGGAGCCCAGAGCGAGCGGGGACAGTTTCTAGTCACTCATCCTACAACCGAGGCCAGGAGAAAGGAATGACTCGCCAGGGTCACACTGGCACTAAGGGAGAGAGCTGGGGCCCACGGGTGCCCACTGTGTGCACGGAATTTTACCGGTGCTGTTTTACTTGATCCTCACAACAAATCTGGGGGGAGGTGCTATTATTACCCCCACTTTACAGATGAGGAAACTGAGACAGGGGCTAAGGGTCTCTCCCAGAGTCACACAGCTAGGAAGTGTCTGAGGATGGATTTGAATGCAGGTCTGGAGCTCTAATTGCCTCCATCAGTGGCCAGCATATGGTGGGCTTTCATAAGTGCCTACTGAATGGGTGCTCTCCAGTGGCATTAAGAGATGGGAGAGCATGACAAAGTCAGAGATGGCCACTCTCTCTCTGTCTCTCTGTTATCTCTCTGTGTCTCTCTGTTATCTCTCTCTCTGTCTCTCTCTCTCTCTCTCTCTCTCTGTGTCTCTCTGTTATCTCTCTCTCTCTGTGTCTCTCTGTTATCTCTCTGTCTCTCTCATTTCTCCTTGTCTCTCTCTCTATTATCTCTCCCTGGCTCTGTCTCTCTGTTATCTCTTTCTGTCTTTGTTTCTCTCATTTCTGCCTCTGTCTCTCTTATCTTTGTCTCTTACGTTTCTCCCTCTCTGTCTCTCTCTCATTTCTCCTTGTCTCTGTCCCTATTATCTCTCCCTGTCTCTGTCTCTCTCATTTCTGTCTCTCTGTTATCTCTCTCTCTCTCTCTCATTTCTGTCTCTCTGTTATCTCTCTCTGTCTCTCTCATTTCTGTCTCTCTGTTATCTCTCTCTGTCTCTCTCTCATTTCTCCTTGTCTCTGTCTCTATTATCTCTCCCTGTCTCTGTCTCTCTCATTTCTGTCTCTCTGTTATCTCTCTCTGTCTATCTCTCATTTCTCCTGTCTCTGTCTCTGTCTCTCATTCGGTGGAAGCCCCTCTGCTAGCCCTGGCCGGGCGCCCTGGGTGTTTCTGTGAGGGCACCCGCGGGTGCGAGGAGGGGCAGAGTCTGCCCCGCTGGGCGGAGGGCGGTGCAGGGGAGGATGGCCGCAGACCGAGGGGAGAGGAAGGTGTCACTCAGGGCCGGAGCGCACGCGGGCACCCAAACGTCCAGATGTTTGCGAAACCACAGCCGGGAGCCCCGCCAAAGCCCTTCCACCCTGCCCCACCGAAACTGATTTTAGGGCAGGCCGTAATTGCCAAGGATCCCCATAAAAAGTCAGCCATGGGCCGTAAACTGCTCAGAGTCTCTAATTAGGGCCCAGACGAAATAGGGGCAGAGAGAAAACGAAAGTCCCTTGCAGGTGTGACCCCGCCCCAGCAGCTGCTCTCTCGGGACCCGGCGCCCGCACTCTTCCTCCCTCGTCTCCGCCCGCCCCAGCCCTGGGTCCCCGGGCATAGAGAGGCCCACTGAGTCCATTAGGGATCCCCGCTCCCCGCACGGGCTTCCCAGTCTCCAAGAAATCCCACCCACAACCCGGAACTCAGGCAAGCACCGAGCGGCCCTGCCGACGCCCACCCCCAACCTTCCAAGCCCCCAGACCCGTACTGGGACAAGAGGCGGGTCCTGCAAGTGTCCTCAGAGACAGGCCCCCAACATCAGGCCTGCCCCCTTCAGTCCACCCTTTCCCCTTTGCCCCCTCCCCCGCTGCTGAACCAAAAATTAAGAATTAAATCTGTAAAGTTGCCCAAACGAACCTTTGTGTGACTTCCCCTCCACAATCCTAGAAGAACCAAAATCGGCGTCGTGGGAGCCTGGGTAAGTCCCTCAGTCTCAACAGTCCAGAGGACAAAACTGCCCGGAAAGTGCCAACCGGAGCTGGGAGAGGGATTTTCCTCTTCTTGGAGTCCCCTCAGTCAATGAATCACAGGTTTAGCCCTTATAGTTTTATATCTGTGTGTGTAGAGAAAGAGACTTCTCTTTTTATAAATAAATAAAAAAATAAATAATTGATAATAATATTGTTATATTTATATATACACGGAGATCTCTTTTTAGCTACATATGTGTATGTGATATACACATGGATATAATATGACAAATATAATACAATACCACATACATATATATAATATATACACATACTATAAATGTATACATATAATTAATATGTTATATTTATACATGGAGATTTCTATATAATTTACATAGGTTTCTGCCTATTCATATATGTATATATGAAGATATAATAATATATAAAATATGTTAAAAATATAAAAATAAAATATCCCATATGGATATATATATATATAATATATATATAAATAAAGATCTCCACATAAATATAAATGTAACAATATTATTAGCAACACAATAATAATAGCCACGCAATAATTACAGGACCTAATGATTACACACATGCATGAAGGTTCATTTTCAGTATATTATTTCATCTGACCCTCACACAAGCCTGTGAAGCAGGTGCTATTATTACCCCTTTTACAGATAAGGAGTCCAGGCTTGAAAGGAGTGAAGTGACTGGCTCATGATCTGAGAGCCAGTAAATACATGGCACGGAAGGTGACCCCCAATTCAGCGCTGTACCTCCAAGGCCGCGCCGTCTCTCATGATTTATCAGCACCTACTGTGTGCAGGCGCTGGGAATAGGATTATCAGCACCTACTGTGTGCCGGAGCTGGGAATAGGATTATCAACACCTACTGTGTGCCGGCGCTGGGAATAGGATTATCAGCACCTACTGTGTGCCGGGGCTGTGCTAGGTGCTGGGAATAGGAGGACAAGACACGAAACTCTCTGATCTCAGGAAGCTTATAGAAATCACAAATTGAATTTCCATGGGGGAGGGAGAGACGGACATCCATTTTTTAGCGATGTCACGCTGAGGATTCCTTCCATGTACGGGTCACTGTGGTCACCCGCGGATTAGGGAACGGCCTGACAAACTGGGACTCCTCACCGTAGCCAGAATATTACTGTGAGAAACAGGTGAGAGACTCCCTGGGAAGACTGTCTGCACTTGATGCAGAGGGAAGTGAGAACCAGTAAAATGTGGTACCCGATAAATGAAGGAGAACACCGTGATTGTAATGAGTGTTCCTGGCCTTGGAGAAGAGAGGAAGAAATGTGCCTTTGCTCAGAGATGCGGTGAAATGTGGTCCCTGTCTCTCTTTATTACAGGGGAAGGCACACTGTAGGGTGTGGAGGGGTGCAGCTAGAACAAATGTAAATATACCCTGCATCTAAAATCATGTGAATTTTAATATATCTGCAATAATGCAAATATGTAGTACATCTAGAAATAATATAAATGTGTAATATATCTAAAAATTGTGTATGTAGAAACAATGTGAATATGTGGTATATTTAGAAATATTGTATGTAGTATACCTAGAAGAAGTGTGTAAAAATGTAGTATATCTGGAAATAACGTGAATATGTAGTATTTCTAGAAATAATGTAAATACGTAGAAACATGTGAAAATGAAAACCCTGATAAAGCTTTGACTTAAAAGCCCCCGCTCTCCGTCAGCCTGCTGCCCGGGCCGTCCTGCCCCGTCCTGAGCTGGCCCTAGACCGGCTTGGCTCGCACTCTGCCCCCTCGGAGGGTCCGGGGGCCGCCGGCTCCCCACGGGGACCCGCTCCCTCCCTTTCCCTGGGAGCAGCAGGCCCCACCGGGTGCGGCTTGTGGCCCGTCCGCCCCGATACCTGGGAGGGGGGATCCTGCGGCCTCCTCTGCGCCCCTTCCCTCGCCGGGCTCCCCCACAGCGAGGGATGGACCTCCCTCGGCCCAGCCGTCCCCGTCCCCATCACCCCGGCTTTCTGACCCCCTCCCAGCTCCGGCAGAGGCTGGGAAAGGCAGGGCTGAGCTCTCTCATACGGCAGGAGCCCTGCTAATTAATTAGCTCTCTGTCTTCCCCGAGTGCACATGAGACACAGCCAGATGGTCCCAGAGACATCCCCCCTCGACTCCCCTGCCACGGCCACGTGGGATGGAGGCTCTGGGAACTCGCTCTCTCTCCCTCCAAACTGCCAGGGCCGAGGTGCCCCGGCCAGGCCCGGGTCCAGAGTCACGGTCCTGGGGAGGGGGCAGGGACAGCGCCGTCCCTTTGGCCCACATGCCCCCGGCCCTGGGGTTTTTCCTGAGCTGGACTCCAAGGGTCGGACTTGGGCTTCTCCTAGGATCTCAGAGCTAAGAAGGAGAGGGCTAGCTCTGAGCGCATGACAAGGCTGGGTGGACTCAAGCCATAATCAAGGGAGCGAGTGATACACAACAAACCCGTCCGGGGCCAGCTTGTCCGACTCCCTTTCTTTAGAGATGGGTGAGCGGAGGCCCAGAGAAGGAGGCAGATCTGGAGCTGGATGGGACTTCTGAGTCCGTCCAATCCGTCCCTCTCGTTTTATAGGGGAGAAACTTGTCACTGGGGGGATCCTAAGTCGTGTGCCCAAGGTCACACAGGTAATTGGAGAGTCAGGACCAGGCTCTAGAGAGAGTGCTCTTTGCAAGGGGGACCCGGCCTCCAGTCCCGGTTCTGACAACCAGCTGTGTGGCTCTGGCGAGCTCCCTTCCTTCCTTTTTTTAAAAAAAGCTTTATTATATAGATTTTAGATTATTTTGAATAATGTTTCCTTTTTAGATGCATAATATATCCATTATTATATAAGATAATTTTCGATTTTCACTTTTGCAAAACCTTGCATTCCAAATCTTTCTCCGTCCCTCCTTCTTCCCCAAGACAACAAGCAATCTGATGTGTGCAATTCTTCTAAACATTGTGCTGAGCAGGAAAAATCAGATCAAAAGGGAAAAAACAGGAGAAGGAAAAAATAAAGTGACACATTCGGTCCCCATCATCCTCTCCGGACACGGAAGGGTTCCGCCCCAAGGCTACTGGGATTGCCCTGGGTGGCCAGCCCAGCTTCAGGGAGAGACCGGGCTCCTGGGGGGCTTCTGGGAGCAGGAGGCGCCGACTGCCAGCTGTGCCGTGGCCCGCGGCCCCTCGGAAGCTCACTCCGTGGGGTGACTGGCGGCCTGGCCCCGGCCTTACCCACGGGGAAAGAAGGCTGACCGGGCTCGTCCCGGCCTCGGCCCCCTGGGAAGCTCGCGGAGGAAGGAAGCCCAGCCCCAGGCCAGGGCCGACCCCATCCCAATCGTTAGTCAGGGCCCGAACTCGGCCCCGATTCAGTCCTGCGTGTGTTTCCCCCGGAGGAGGTCACGTTGTGGGGGAAGCGCCAGCCCGGACAGGCTGCTGGGCTGGGCCAGTTCTGAGGCCCGGCCTAGGGGATCGCCCGGCCGGCCACCTGCGGGTCCCTTCCCCAGGGCCAGCCGCCTGTGGGCCCCGGAGCCGGCCGCCTGCGGGCCTCGGGTCCCCTTCCCCGGGGCCGGCCGCCAGCGCCGGCCCGCCCTCCGCCAGGGCAGCAAGGGTTAATGACGGGGGCTGGCTGGAGCCTGCTCCACTGCTCCCTGTTTATTAATAAGCTATTTATCACCAGCGTTGCTTTTAATACCATTTGGGCTTAATGTCGTTAATGAAATATAAATACCCACGCTAACGATGTCGGTCAGGAGGCAGCTCGGGCAGCCGGCGCTTGCGAAACGGGGCCAAACCGCCGCGCGCTGAGAGCCCTGCGAGTGGAAGCCCCCCGGCCCCGGCCCGCCCTCCAAGCCCACCGCAGAGGCGCTCATGCCGGGAAGGGCCCGGGGAGCCGGGGGGAGGCTGCGGGGAAGGGGCCCACCTGGAGCTCCCCCGGAGCCAGACTGGGGCGGGGCCAAGCGCCCATCTCGGGGCAGCACCTGACTGGCACTGGGCCACCTGGCTGCCGGGGCCTGGATCGCCACCAGCTGGCAGGCCGCCCCCTTCCCCCCACCCGGCAGGAGCTAGATGGGCATTTCCCGCCTCGCAGGGAAGGGGGCCCGTGGGCCGGAGCGCCGGTAACTGCCCGGTCGGATCCCCGTGGACCCAGACTCCCCAGACAGCACGCCCACCCTGGAGCTGGCACGGGGCCCCCGGCTGCCAGGGGCTGATGCCCACAGGCCTAGGGGCACAGCCTGGCCCGGCTGGGCGCCTCCCACAGAGAGAGCCTTCCCCAGAAGGCCCTGCAGAAGTCAGTGTGGGGGCAGGGCCCTGTGGCTCTGCCTCGGTTTGCCCATCTGTAAAATGGACGGGCGGAGCGGACAGCCTTTACGACTACTTTCATCAGGACGGCTGCTCCTGGGCAGGGGGCAGAAGCACATAACAGGGAGAGGGACACCCGGCCTGGCCACCCCAGCCTGTCTGGCAGACCCCGGGCCCACGGAAGCTGGCTCGGTCAGGACAGAGAGAGCCAAGAACGGGGAGGGCGGCCAGGCCGCTGACACCTGCCCGAGACCCGGGGGACCGCCCCCCAGCCGCCTCCCCGGCTCCGGGAACGAGGGGGCTTCTCCGTCTCACCCCCTCCAAAGTCACCTCCGGGTCCCCCGGGAGCGCGGCACTCATTTGCTGGGGTTTGGTGGAGCTTGGCTCAGCGGCTAATCCCCTGGGTGGCTCCTGTCAGATTATTAATTAGCTAAAGCGGATCGGCCCCTGGAAAAACAGGCAGTTGGACTTCAGATAAAACAGGCCACGGAGGTTTGGGGAGGCGGCTGCTTAAAGGGACAAGACCTCTTTTCTGGGGGGCTCCCCAAGGAAGGAAGGGCTGGGGGAGGCGGGGAGGGGGTCTCTGGGCGGAGGCCCCATCTGCTCCCTGCACCACAGGAACTCAGGCCCCCTAAGGGTCTCCAGAGTCGGAGGGAGGAAGCCCTGGATTTGAAACCCCCCCCCACTTAGTCTCTGGGTCACTCTGGGCCACACTGCCCCCTGAGCCTCAGCTGCTTCCTCTGAGAAATGAGAATAACCCTAGAAAAGGGCGGTAACCAGCCTCCCAGCCATCTGCCTCCCTTCTGGGAGAATGCTGGGGGAGCAGGGAAAGAGATCACTCTCCCCCGAGCCCCACAACCTCTGCCAAACCTCCCGGGAAGGACACAGGTCGGGCTGGAAGTCAGCGGGGGCAAGGCCCTGGAGCAGGGAGCTCGACTTAAGCCTCCTCTGGAAATGGGGTAACCAGCACTTTGCAGAGGTGAGATGCACAGGAAACTTGTGACTCGTCGCTGGCCTGCAGGCTGCTCTCTGAACCGACCTTCTATTCCCCACCTCCCACCCCTGCACAGAAATCCCCCTTTTTGCTTTTGTTGCCCTAAACCTTTGCACGTCCCAAGTATACAGCAGTCACTCAATAAATGCTTCTGGAAATGACTTTGACTGGAACGTCTCCCCTGCATACAAACACTTCTCCTCCAAGAGCCTGCGGGGGGGGGGGCGTGCTTAGTTCTGCCCTGGCTGCCTTTCCCCTTGAAATAAATTTTATACCCACTTGGCTTTGACTTTTCTTGAGAGCAGCTTTTCCTCCATTAGAACGGAAGCTCCCCGAGGGCAGCGCTGGCTCATTTTTGCCTTCAGACCTCCAGGGACTGGCACGGTGCTTGGCGCACACTCAGTTTTGAGGGGCACTAATCCAGGCCGGCTGCACCCAGTAGGGCAGCTCCCTTCAGCCCATCCCCTGGGATCACCCTGGCGGCGAGAGCGGGCACACGGGGCCCAGACAGTGATGGCATCCCAGCTCTGCTGCCAGCAGCTGCCCCAACCCGGAGTGTTTTGACTTGAGTCGGTGAAGCTGAAACATGGAGTCACAGAGGCCCTAAACTTCATTACTGGCTCTTAACATAGATTACTAAGGGGAGGAAAAAGTTGCTTTTAATTGCTTTTCCCAATTAGCATTTCTGGAGAAGGAACCCGTAATTAATTACACCTTTCCCTTCTCTTGCGTCCCCCCGTACATAGAGTTGGGGTCTCCCCTTCCCACTCTACTGAAGGGAGGCCCAAGGCAGGACATTTTAGCCTTAGGGAAATAATAACAGCTAATATTTATGTACAGATTTAAAGTTTGCAAAGCACTGTGCATATATTATCCAGTTTAATCCTTAAAACAACCCTTTAGGAAGGAGGCAAGATTATCGTCCCCATTTTTTGGATAAGGAAACTGAAGCTTAGAAAGATCAGGTAGGATCCCATAGCTTTCAGAGTTAACATGTTTATATAGTGCCTACTGTGTGCCAGGCAGTGTGCTGAGTGCTTTGTGATATTATCTCTGTGACTAATGATAATGATAGCTTATATTTATATGGGGCCTACTATGTGCCAGGTACTGCGTGCTAAGTGCTTTATAATAATTATCTCTGTTAATTATGATGATGATAGTAACATTTAGAAAGTGCTTACTATGTGCCTGGCACTGTGCTAACTGCTTTACAATTCTTGTCTCTGTTAATATTAATAGTGATAATAACAATGAGAGCTAACATTCATAGAGTACCTATTACATATCACCATATAAATGATAATAATGGGCCTACTATGTGCCAGGCACTGTGCTAAGTGCTTTGTGATTATGATGTTAATAATGATAATGATAAGTAATATTTATATGGTACCTACTATGTGCCAGGCACTGTGCTAAGTGCTTTGTGATTATGATGTTAATAATGATAATGGTAACTAGTATTTATATGGTACCTACTATGTGCCAGGCACTGTGCTAAGTGCTTTGTGATTATGATGTTAATAATGATAATGGTAAGTAATATTTATATGGTACCTACTATGTGCCAGGCACTGTGCTAAGTGCTTTGTGATTATGATGTTAACAGTGATAAGGGTAACTAGTATTTATATGGTACCTACTATGTGCCAGGCACTGTACTAAGTGCTTTGTGATTATGATGTTAACAGTGATAATGGTAACTAGTATTTATATGGTACCTACTATGTGCCAGGCACTGTGCTAAGTGCTTTGTGATTATGATGTTAACAGTGATAAGGGTAACTAGTATTTATATGGTACCTACTATGTGCCAGGCACTGTACTAAGTGCTTTGTGATTATGATGTTAACAGTGATAAGGGTAACTAGTATTTATATGGTACCTACTATGTGCCAGGCACTGTACTAAGTGCTTTGTGATTATAGTCTTGGTATTAATGGTAACTAGTATTTATATAATTTACCTACTATGTGCAGGCACTGTACTAAGTGCTTTAATGATTATGATGTTAACGAGTGATAATAATGGTAGCTTCAAATATTTATATAGTACCTACTATGTGCCAGGCACTTATGCTAAGTGCTGTGATTATGATGTTAACAGTGATAAGGTAACTAAATATTTATGGTACCTACTATGTACCCAGGCACTGTACTAAAAGTGCTTTGTGATTATGATGTTAACAGTGATAAGGGTAACTAGTATTTATATGGTACCTACTATGTGCCAGGCACTGTGCTAAGTGCTTTGTGATTATGATGTTAATAATGATAATGGTAACTAGTATTTATATGGTACCTACTATGTGCCAGGCACTGTGCTAAGTGCTTTGTGATTATGATGTTAATAATGATAATGGTAACTAGTATTTATATGGTACCTACTATGTGCCAGGCACTGTGCTAAGTGCTTTGTGATTATGATGTTAATAATGATAATGGTAACTAATATTTATATGGTACCTACTATGTGCCAGGCACTGTGCTAAGTGCTTTGTGATTATGATGTTAATAATGATAAGGGTAAGTAATATTTATATGGTACCTACTATGTGCCAGGCACTGTGCTAAGTGCTTTGTGATTATGATGTTAATAATGATAATGGTAACTAGTATTTATATGGTACCTACTATGTGCCAGGCACTGTGCTAAGTGCTTTGTGTTATGATGTTAATAATGGGTAACTAATATTTATATGGTACCTACTATGTGCCAGGCACTGTGCTAAGTGCTTTGTGATTATGATTAATAATGATAATGGTAAGTAATATTTATATGGTACCTACTATGTGCCAGGCACTGTGCTAAGTGCTTTGTGATTATGATGTTAATAATGATAATGGTAAGTAATATTTATATGGTACCTACTATGTGCCAGGCACTGTGCTAAGTGCTTTGTGATTATGATGTTAATAATGATAATGGTAACTAGTATTTATATGGTACCTACTATGTGCCAGGCACTGTGCTAAGTGCTTTGTGATTATGATGTTAATAATGATAATGGTAAGTAATATTTATATGGTACCTACTATGTGCCAGGCACTGTGCTAAGTGCTTTGTGATTATGATGTTAATAATGATAATGGTAACTAATATTTATATGGTACCTACTATGTGCCAGGCACTGTGCTAAGTGCTTTGTGATTATGATGTTAATAATGATAAGGGTAAGTAATATTTATATGGTACCTACTATGTGCCAGGCACTGTGCTAAGTGCTTTGTGATTATGATGTTAATAATGATAATGTGTAGTATTTATAGTACCTACTATGTGCCAGCTGTACTAAGTGCTTTGTGATTATGATGTTAACAGTGATAAGGGTAACTAGTATTTATATGGTACCTACTATGTGCCAGGCACTGTACTAAGTGCTTTGTGATTATGATGTTAACAGTGATAAGGTAACTAGTATTTATATGGTACCTACTATGTGCAAACTTACTATGCTAAGTGCTTTGTGTTATGATGTTAATAATGATAATGATAACTAGTATTTATATGGTACCTACTATGTGCCAGGCACTGTGCTAAGTGCTTTGTGATTATGATGTTAATAGTGATAATGATAAGTAATATTTATATGAGTACCTACTATGTACCCAGGCACTGTGCACTAAGTCTTTGTGATTATGATATTAATAATGATAAAGGGTAAAAGTAATATTTATATGGTACCTACTATATTTTAAGAGCACTGTGCTAAGTGCTTTGTAGTTATGATATTAATAATAGTAACTAGTACATATGGTACCTACTATGTGCCAGGCACTGTGCTAAGTGCTTTGTGATTATGATGTTAATAGTGATAATGATAAGTAATATTTATATGGTACCTACCTTGAGCTTGCTGTGCTAAGTGCTTTTGTGATTATGATGTTTATAATGATAATGGTAACTAGTATTTATATAGTACCTACTATGTGCCAGGCACTGTACTAAGTGCTTTGTGATTATGATGTTAACAGTGATAAGGGTAACTAGTATTTATATGGTACCTACTATGTGCCAGGCACTGTGCTAAGTGCTTTGTGTTATGATGTTAATAATGATAATGATAACTAGTATTTATATGGTACCTACTATGTGCCAGGCACTGTGCTAAGTGCTTTGTGATTATGATGTTAATAATGATAAGGGTAAGTAATATTTATATGGTACCTACTATGTGCCAGGCACTGTGTTAAAATCTTTGTGATTATGATATTAATATTAGTAATGGTAACTAGTATTTATATAGTACCTACTATGTAATATGCTAAGTGCTTTGTGATTATGATGTTAATAATGATAATGATAAGTAATATTTATATGGTACCTACTATGTGCCAGGCACTGTGCTAAGTGCTTTGTGATTATGATGTTAATAATGATAAGGGTAAGTAATATTTATATGGTACCTACTATGTGCCAGGCACTGTGCTAAGTGCTTTGTGATTATGATGTTAATAATGATAATGATAACTAGTATTTATATGGTACCTACTATGTGCCAGGCACTGTGCTAAGTGCTTTGTGATTATTATCTCTGTTAATAGTGACAATGATAGCTAATATTTTTATAGTGCCTACTATGTGCCTGGTACTGTGCTAACTGCTTCACAATTCTTATCTCTATCAATGTTAATAGTGATAATGATGATGAGAGCTAACATTGATAGAGTGTCTACTACATATCACCATATAAATGTTAATAAAGAGCCTACTATGTGCCAGGCACCGTGCTAAGTGCTCTGAAATTATTTTTTCACTTAATAATAATAATAATTAGAACTAACACATATAGTGCCTACTGTGTGCCACTATATAAATGTTAACATGTTGCTTACTCTGTGCCAGGCTTTACAATTATCATCTCTGTTAATAATGATGAATTTAGCTAATATTTACATAGTGCCTACTATGTGTCACTATATGAATATTAATAAAGGGCTACCATGTGCCAGATACTTTGTCAAGTGCTCTACAACTATTACCTGAGTCCATAATACTAATAATTAGAGCTAACATGTATACAGTGCCTACCAGGTGCCACTCTAGGTCCCCAGCACTGTGCTTTACAATTACTTTCTCATCTCATCCTTACAACCACCTTATGAGAGAGGTGCTGTTGTATCCCCGTTTTAAAATTGAGCAAGCAGAGATTAAGTAACTTACCCAGACTCAGAGAGCTAAAAAATGTCTGAGGCTACATTTGAACTCGGGCCTTCCTGACTCCGGGCCCAACACTGCCCACTCGGCTGCCGAGCTGCCTCCGAGACGGAGTTAGAACTTGGCTTTTCTGATTCCCAGTCCTGTATCCACCAGGTTACCTGACTGGGGCAGGGGCAGGGGCAGGGGGAGGATGTTGTAAGAAAATCTACCCATTTTGGAGGAGGAAAATGCTCTAAATCACTACTGCTCAGAGAGATGCAAAGTAAGACAGCTCTGAGGTACCACTACAAGCCTCTCAGATGGCTAAGATGGCAGGAAAAGATGATGACGAATACTGGAGGGGATGTGGGAAAACTGGGACACTGATGCATTGTTGGTGGAGTTATGAACTGATCCAACCATTTTGGAGAGCAATCTGGAATGATGCCCAAAGGCCTATCTAACTGTGCATACCCTTTGATCCAGCAGTGTCTCTGCTGGGCTTGTATCCCAAAGAGATCATTAAAAAAAAATAAGGAAAAACAGAGGAAAAGCCCTACTGTTGAGCAATAGACATTTATTAAGCACCTACTATTGATCAATAAACATTTATTAAGCACCTTCTATGTTGATAAATAAATATTTATTAAACACTAAGTTGGTCAATAAACATTTATTAAGCACCTACTCTATTGGTCAGTAAACATTTATTAAGCACCTACTCTATTGGTCAGTAAACATTTATTAAGCACCTACTATGTTGGACAATAAACATTTATTAAGCACCTACTATGTTGGACAATAAACATTTATTAAGCACCTACTATGTTGGACAATAAACATTTATTAAGCATCTACTATGTGCCAAGGTACTGTGCTAATCCTACCTTGGTGATGCAAGCATGGAATGAAACCTCAAGATTAATACCTGGCTCCTGCTAGAAAGGTCGTGGGCTCAGGCTGAGCAAGGGGATGGGGGTGGGAGGAGATGGCTATTCAGCTAGGGAAAGGCTCCGCCTGGACCTCTCCAGCAGAAGCACCGAGGAAGGGACCCATCTCAGCCCCAAAGGGCTCACTGCCATGCTTCAAGCTGAACATCAGCCCACCGGGAAAGAGGGAACCAAACCCCTGTGGGTGGAAGACAAGGTCAGGCAGACCAGCTCCTGGGAGCCAGCCCTCCCTCCTCCCTGCTCCGAGGCCAGGTTCTGCAGCCGCCAGCCTCCCATCAGATCTGAGCCCTGGAGGCTGGAGTCAGAACTGTCCAGTCCAGTTAGGAGGGAAGATCATTGATCTGAGGCAGAGCAGGCAGGCAGGAACCGAAATCCCAGTCTGGATGGATGGACACAGGGAGGAGATGCCCAGAGCTACTGGCAACCACGCCCCTACATGTGCCCTCTGAACTCCGGCATGCCCGTGCACACCCCCGGGGCCCGGTTCTGGGCCCAGCCCCACGGCCGAGGCCGAGGCAGCGGCCACAGAACCTGCTCCCGCTTGGGAGCCCACGGGCCCGCTGTCAGCCCCGTCCTTCATGCTCATTTCTTGTCACACTGGAGGTCAGGCCTCCCGAGCTTTCCTCGAGAGCTGAGTTGGTCCATATGGCTGGCAATATGCTGGCAATATGGATTGGCTGCTCGCTGGGGCTGAGCAGATGGATGTGACAAGCCCACCATCACACCAGCCACGCTCCGGACATCTCTCCCCCCCGGCCACGCTCTCAGAAGTCAAAGTTTAATGAGGGGTGAGGCTGGGCCGGTGGAGGGGGGGCAGAACGGGGGTCAGGCCCTGCCCAGACGGGGAAGGAGCAGGACCAAGGGCTCAGCCACTTTCCTGAGCTCCTGCCCTGCTCTGACCCAAGCAGATGCCTGTGGAAGCCCATCTGGAGCAGGGCCGGGGCTCCTGGGGGAGAAACGCCGGGCCCATAGCCTGAGGCGTCTAGGAAAATGGTGGCCCGGAGAGCTCTGGCTGTCCCCCACGCCCCTCCCACCTCCAGATGGAGCCCCCATCGGGCTCTGGAGACGAATCCAAGCCCCCCCCCCGGCCCACATGGGACTGTACTTGGAAGCTTCCACCAAGCCCCTGCTAAAGAACAGCAGCCCAGAACCTTGGCCCTTCTCTGGCTGGGCCAAAGAGACGGGTCAGCAAGAAAGAGAAAGGGTTTGCTGGTCGCCGCCTCCGACCCTACCCAGACATCCCAGGGCAGAGGGGTCGCAGAGGGGGAGAACACGAGGTGATCCATCAGAGACCCCCAGAGACGGGAGTTTTATACACTAGGACTTGGAGGTAATCTAGCCAGCTCTTCATTAGATATATGAGGAAGGGGCGACCTCTCATCTCTCCCACAGACACACACAACTAAGCAAGGTCTTCTCCATCAGAATGCACGGATCTTTCCCCCTTGAGGTTGGGAGAGACAGCCCGGCTGTGGGTGACTGGGTGCCCATGGGCAGATTCCATCACCTCACTGTCCTCAGTTCCCTCATCTGTAAATTGGGTACGAGGTTACGTGTAGCGGTTACCTGACAGAGCTTTCTAAAAATGATGGCTGTTATCATTATCGCCACTTAAGCATGACCCCACAGTGCACTATGGGTGCGTTAGCAAATGTTTAACAACCAGCTGTCCAGAAAGCGGGACACACTCCTAAGTGTGATTTGCATTATTAATACCCTGTCCCAATCACCTTCTCAAGGCTAGAAAATCCACTGAATAATATATCAAGGCCTGATCAGCAAAATGCTCAGACATTTTTAGCAAAGACACAGATTGGCTGGAACAAGCTCAGAGAAAAGCAGCCAGTGCAGTGGAGGCCTTGAAGGAACTAGGAAGGCTTAGCTGGGGGAAGAGAAGGCTATGGAGGATGAAAGAACTTTGGCCAACAGAGGACCGGATCAGGAGTGATGGACAAATCAGGAAGACGCAGTTTGGACTTGAAGTAAAGGGGGGAAATGTGATCCTTTCACAAGTCACAATCAGAGCTGCTGGAGCAGGAGGATGGACTTTAAGCTAAGGCCAGACTGGCCTAGAGCCTTCTGGCCAAAAGCACCGCAGATGCTGACCACTGGGCACGGGGAGCTAGGCCAGCCCCCACCCTGCTCCCTTGGGATCTGCCCACGGACAGGATGGCAAGGTGGCTAGAGAACTGGACCAGAAGCTGAGAACCCCGATCGCAAGTCCGGCCTGGCTAAGTGACCCTGGATCTCTTAGAGCCCTAAAAGACCCTTCAAAGTTGTCAGTTGAAGAGAAGATATTAACTTGTACTGGTGAAGGGGATTTTTTACTAGGTTAGTCAATAAACATCTATTAAGCACTGACTATGTTAGTCAATAAACATCTATTAAGCACCAACTATGTTAGTCAATAAACATATATTAAGCACCTACTATGTTAGTCAATAAACATCTATTAAGCACCAACTATGTTAGTCAATAAACATATATTAAGCACCTACTACGTTAGTCAATAAACATCTATTAAGCACCAACTATGTTAGTCAATAAACATATATTAAGCACCGACTATGTTAATCAATAAAATTTATTAAGCACCTACTATGTTGGTCCAGCCTGGGAATTCCCAATAAAAATCACAGGCCCAGTGATTCGGCAAATTTCAAGCAGAACTTGAACCCAAGCACCCCAAATCCGGACCTCCCTACAGGATGATACTGGACCCTTTCTAGACTACAATCCACCTTCTGCTGCACAGGCCTGTGATCACACAGAATCACTAGGATCACATGAGGTCCCCAAATGGCAGGGCGGTTGTGGGAAACTCAAGTTGCCCAGCCCCCCTGCAGTTACCACCAATCTTTCTAAGCTCTGGGATCTTATGAGCTTCATTAAAGTGCCAGGATGCATCGAGTCCCGGAGGAGCTGGGGAGCCCACAGCCCGTGCCAGGTACAAATTCCCATGTTGACTCGGCCCTCGGGAATCACGGGGAGTGGAAATATCAGAAAAGGAAAAACTAATGGGCATGTTTTGCCCAGTGAAAGTAGAAAACAAAACAAAAAAAATAAAACTCTGAAAAAAACACAGCAGGACAGGAAGCAATTATCTCATCATTAGGGGGGCTTTTTTTAGGGGTGTTGGTTATTTGGGTTGCTTGGGAGTAGGGGAAAAGGGTTAGGCTTTGATGATACTTTTCCTAGTTCCACACCCAGGGGTTATCTTCAGGAATGGACCTGAGACCCTCCTCATCCTCTGGAGCCTCAAATGTGACTTTATCATCCTATTAACTCATAGTGAGCCTAGACAGGACTGGAGAGTCATGGGGTAATTTCTAAGGAACCTTAGAAAGCCATCCAGTCTTTCTCTGCTTTATTTTACAGATAAGGGAATTAAAACCCAGGCCTATGGAGGCTCAACAGCTGGCTTTGGAGGCCAGTTCAAGTCCTGTTTCTGACCCACCCTGACTGGGGGCCCTAAACAAATCATTATTAATGCCCTAGATAAATCTCTAAACCTATAAATTAAAGACAAGGTTCCCACTTGCATTGGTAAAGGGAATTTCCTCACATGGGAGTTCTCTCTACCAATGAAATCCCAATCCCAGTCCCTACCTGGATAGTAAATGGCAAAGCAAGAATTTGAACTCAGGCCTGATGTCAAATTACCTGTTCATCCCACTTGCCATACCTTGTTTAATACATGTACTAAACTCTCCAGATGGTTTCCAACACACTGCTGGCCAGCTGTTTCCTTCTGATCTTACACTTAGGAAGTTTATTTTTTGAACCCAAGAGTAAGACTTTACATTGACCTCCATTAAACTTCACTGTCACCTGCCCAGTGTCTTAGCCCATCAAAGTCCAATTCTGCCATCCCATTTTTGGTCCTCCCCAATCTGGCTCCAACTTACTTATCCAACCATATCTCAGCCTTCTCCTCACTCATCTGATGTCCCAGCTAGGCAAACTGGATCACTCTTTGTCCACCATTCTTACTGTGCCCCATTGCCAGCCTGTGTCCGTCCTTCTTTCCTTTCTTCCTTCCTTCCTTTCTTCCTCCTTCCTTCCTTCCTTCTTTTCTTCCTCCCTCCTTCCTTCCTTTCTTCCCTCCCTCCTTCCTTCCTTCCTTCCTTCCTTCCTTCCTTCCTTCCTTCCTTCCTTCCTTCCTTCCTTCCTTCCTTCCTTCCTCCCTCCCTCCCTCCCTCCCTTCCTTCCTTTTTTTTTTTTTAAATTAAAGCCTTTTATTTTCAAAATATATACATGGATAATTTTCAACAATCTTAAAAATTTTATGTCCTAAATTTTCCCCCCCTTCTTTTCTCTCACCCCCACCCCCGGACGGCAAGTAATGCAACATATGTTAAACATGTGCAAATTATTCTACACAGATTTCCACAAATATCATGCTTATTTATGCCTTTCCTCAAATCCTCACCTCTCTGCATATCCACCAATTAAGGATCTTCCCTCTTTATTCAAACCCAAATTAAATGACTAGAGAAGTATCTCCCAGCTTTACCACTAGTATGCTATGAACTTGGACAACACTACTTCCATGAAGCTTCCTCCCCCTGTCCACAAACCAAAGGGCTCCCTCTTTCCTCAGATTTTTGATAGTACTTTGCTTAGATTCTTTTGCACTCACTCACTCTCCCTTATTGTCATGGAGTTATTTGTGTATTTTTTCTTATTTAATATTTTATTTTCCCCTATTACATGTAAAATCAATTTTATTTCTTTTTGTGTGTGTATATAAATTTTGAGTTCCAAAATCTCTCCTTCAATGAGAAAGCAAGCAATTTGGTGCAAAACACATTTCCACATAAGTCATTCTGTGAAAGAAAACGGACAAAAAGCCCCAAGAAAAATAAAGAAAGTAAAGAACAAGTATCTTTGATCCACATTCAAGCTGCATTGATTCTTACTCTGGAGATGGAGAGCACTTTTCACCATACTGCAGAATTGTCTTGGATCATTGTATTGCTGAGAATCACTAAGTTATTCACAGTAGGCCATCATGCAATATTGCTATTACTGTTTACCACGTTCTTCTGGTTCTGCTCATTTCACTTTGCATCAGTTCATATAAGTCTTTCCATGTTTTTTAAGAGTATCCTGCTCATCATTTCTCATAGCACCATAGTATTCCAGCACAATCATAGCCCAATTTGTTCAGCCACTCTCCTTGATTTCCAATTCTTTGCCACCACTAAAAGAGAGGCTATAAATGTTTTTGTACACAAAGATCTTTTTCCTTTTTGTTATTTATCTCTTTGGTATACAGGCCCAGTGTGATATTGCTGGGATTTTTGTACACGTAGCTCCTTTTCCTTTTTGTTTTTTATCTCTTTGGTATACAGACCCAGTAGTGATATTGCTGGGATTTTTGTACACTTAGATCCTTTTCCTTTTTGTTTTTTATCTCTTTGGTATACAGACCCAGGAGTGATATTGTTGGGATTTTTGTACACCTAGATCCTTTTCCTTTTTGTTTTTTATCTCTTTGGTATACAGGCCCAGTGTGATATTGCTGGGATTTTTGTACATGTAGCTCCTTTTCCTTTTTGTTTTTTATCTTTTTGGTATACAGACCCAGGAGTGATATTGCTGGGATTTTTGTACATGTAGCTCCTTTTCCTTTTTGTTTTTTATCTTTTTGGTATACAGACCTAGTAGTGGTTTTGCCGGGTCAAAGGGTATGTATAGTTTTATAGCCCTTTGGGCATAGTTCAAAATTGCTCTCCAGAATGGTTGAATTATTTGATTTTTTCCCTGAGATCAGTATCAGAGATACCTTTGAAACTCTAGGACCAAGCATAGGTACTGGCCCATAGCGGACATTTAATTAATTGTTTTTTTTAATTAAAGCTTTTTATTTACAAAACATATGCACGGATAATTTTTCAACGTTGACCTTGCAAAACCTTGTGTTCCAATTTCCCCCCTTTCTGCTCCCCCTCCCCTAGATGGCAAGCAATCCAACATACAGACATTAAATTTAACGAATGACTGATGGAGAAAGACCAGGACCGGAGGAGATCACGAGATCCCCCCACCGAGTCTCTGGGACAACGAAAGCCCTCTGGGGGACGAGTCCTTCTCTGAGAGACGCCATCCCCCTGGGACCCCACCCCAGTCGTGTCCCTAATACTGGCACAGCCCTCAGCTGGTCCCTCCAGAGCGACTCCATGTCCGACTTTGCATCTAATTTGCAAAATGCCACCTGGACGCCAAGGGGCCTAGTGACTGGTCTCACGGCTCCCCAAGGTGGCGCTACCCGCCGGACGACCGATGCCCATCGAGGAAGACATATTCTAGCCTGAGTGGGCACCTGGGCACCCATTTCTCAACAGAATTCCTCCCTACAAGTTCAAAGTCCAGAGTCTCTGAGCCCAAATGACGGATGGGAGGGAATGAGACACACCTGTCCTTGGCGCCCAGGGGGCGGGGGAGCCAAGGATGCCAGCCCTTGGCCAGGATCGGCGTCCTCCACCTCACCTTCAACCAACTCCACGATGCCAGCCCCGGCCCCGGCCCAGCGTCCCCTCTCAAGTCCCCGGGCAATATAATTCAAGAATGATCCACTAACCGTAAGGTCTGCCTCTGGGGGAAGGGCCTGCCTCCTTGTGCCCAGCCGTGGGCACACACTGGCAGCAATCATTCACAACTAGCGATTCCTTTAGTTTCCATTTAGCCGGGATGACGCCATCATGGCCCCGACGGAGGGACAACTTCTCCAGGGAAGTCACAACAGGACCCAGCCTTTATTGGTCCTACCTCTTCCCACCTCGGCAGTGAACATGGACGCCTTTAACCAGTGGTTCTCAAACT
Organism: Sarcophilus harrisii; assembly: GCF_902635505.1. Lineage (NCBI taxonomy): Eukaryota > Metazoa > Chordata > Mammalia > Dasyuromorphia > Dasyuridae > Sarcophilus > Sarcophilus harrisii. The sequence continues at coordinate 572,974,869 of NC_045428.1, read as the reverse complement.
TTTGTTTTCAGTATCTTTATCCTATTAAAAATCATTGAGGCTCTCTCCAAAGCTTTTTTGTTTATCTGGATTATATTTATTGGAAATAAAAACTATTTTTGAATTTGTAGACCCTCTAAAAGGGTTTCAGAGATCCCCAGGATTCTCCAGACCACACTTTGAGAACCACTGCCTTTAACCATCCAGTGATTCTGCCCACCTGAACATAACAGCCCTCCCTTATGTGTTTTCTCCTATTCCAATACAAGGAAGCTCCCTGAGGGCAGATGAGACTTTCTCTTATTTATCCTATGCTTTTAATATAGAAGCACTAATATATATTATATATTTTTCCCATTTATTCATGATCTGGTTTTACCCATTCCCACCTGCATGACTTGAAACAAAATCCTAAATTTCCACCGGTGTCATTTTCCCCAAATGCAAAATGTGACTCCTTTTCAGGCTTAGATCTACAACCCAAAATTGTATTCTTTCAGTGAATATAAACTCCTGGAAGGCAAAAGCTATTTTTCATTATTAAGCTGACGTGCTTAACAAAACAATAAATCACATTTGATTTGTAGCATTTGCTGGTGTCTGAGGGATATAAATGCTCACTATGAAAATGTGGCAGGAGGCTCTTGGAAACTGGTATGAACTGCCCCTAAATCTAATCCTGGCTCTGCCACTAACTCACTGCGATACCTGGGTAAGGCATTCCAACTCAGCTTGAGGAGTGGGGTCAGTGCCCGAGGAGAGCCCAGACTCAGAGCTCCAAAAGACTTGAGAGGTAATTTACTCTAACACACCCATTTTACAGATGGCTCAGAAAGGGCCTAATAATAATAAATGCTTGCTGAATTGGTTCCGATCTGAGAATGAGCCTCCAAATTGGCAGGAAAAGTGGCTGTCGTTGCCTTTTCATTTATATCCCCAGACCCAGGTATAGAGTTGTTCAAGGTAGTTTTTGCTGGAGAGATCACTCAATTTGGAATCAAAAACTCCAATCAAATCTCCCCCTCCTCCAAATGCAAACTTTGTGACCACCAGGCAACATAATTTCACTTCTGAGTCTTAGTTTTTTCTCTATAAAATGGTCATTGATAGAAACTGGGAGACTCATCTTCCTGAGTTCAAATCAAAATAAAATAATAAAAAAAAATAATGGATGTAAAGGGCTTTGTAAACTTTAATGCACCAGATGAGTAGCACCTATTATTTTTATTAATTATTACTAATATTCACTGATTTATTATTGATATTCACTGATTTATAGATCAGAGAAGAGTTAAGAGCTCATTAGAAATTTCAAGCTTTTTACTTGCAGTTATGAAATTGTGGATTGTCAGAGACAGAGGGGAGCTTAGAAACTCTCTCTCCTCCATCTGTAAAATGGGCACATTAAACGAAATATCCTCTAACTTCATCTGGAACTCTGAATCTGTGATCCCTTCAGGTATTAATCCTATTCATCAGGAAAATTAATTGAAGTGATTTACCGAAGGATCACAGTGAGTTAATGCGAGAGACAGGATTAAAAACTAGGAGTGTGCTGGAGGCAGCTCATACCAGCTTCCAAGAGCCTACTGTTCCATTTTCATACTGAGCCTTTATCCACCGCAGAAACCAGCAAATGCTACAAATCAGGACTTGATTTATTATTTTGTTGATCACCTAGGCTTAAGAAAGTCAGCCAATAAATGTTTGTTAAGCAGCTGCTACATGCCAAACATTGTGCTAGGAAAAAAAAAAAGTGGTGGAGAAAATAAAATAATCAAGATTAAACTTTAAAATGTGATGGAATACATTTCCCATCCCCCAGCGCTGCTGCTCCCCACCCTGAGAGCCACTTGTTAAACATTTACTAGCACACCACTGATTACAATTCAGTTCTCCTCATTTCCAGGTCATTCCCATAACCACCCATAAGGAAGCCAATATTCTTTCATCTCATCCCAGGACTAGGGCTGGGAGTCTTATTCCACAGGCAAAAAAAAAAACAACCAAAAAACGGAGGCGCAGGAAATATAAATGTTGAATACGATTTGAATAAACATTGAATCACATGAATAAGAACTTGGATAAAATAAAATAAATCTTTACTAAGTAACTCAGGTCCTAAATGTCAAGTTTAGTGGAAGTTTTTAGAGAATTGTGCTGCCTTTGACCAACACCTAACACCCTGTACCAAGATAAGGTCAAAAAGAGCTCACAGTTTAGACAAAAAGGGTGATGATATAAGCAAATCAGGAGAACAAGAGATAGTCTACCTCTCAGATCCGTGTTGAGAAGAATGTTATTTATAGCCAACAAGGAATTAGAGAACATTACAAAATGCAAAATAGATATTTTTGATTATATTGAATTTAAAAGTTTTTGTACAAACAAAACCAATGCAGCCAAGATTAGAAAGGAAAAAGAAAACTGGGAAAAAATTTTTTTACATCTAAGGGTTCTGATAAAGGCCTCATTTCTAAAACACACAGAGAACTGACGTAAATTTGTAGGAATACAAGCCATTTTCCAATTGATAAATGGTTAAAAGATATGAATGGACAGTTTTCAGAAGAAGAAATTAAAACCATTTCTAGTTATGCGAAAAAATGCTTTAAATCATTATCAATGAGAGAAATACAAAAGAAGACAATTCTGACAATTATGTTGCCTGCCTACCAACCTACCATTTTGCTTTGGCTTAGAGCCCCCTAGGAAAGGGTCTATTGAGCCCACCAAGAGAAGTGATTTGGGGGCCCATCCTAGAAAAGTGTTCCGCCCATTCTGACCAAGGGGAAGCTCACCACCATGCACCTTGCCTCCCTCTCCCTCTAAGAGTTTCCTTGGACAGATCAGGGAGTTGTTACCTTGCATCCAGAAGGGCCGGGGTCCGAAGTCCATTCCAACCTGCTGGGGTTTTTCTTTTTCCCCTTGGCAAGGAGGGGCTAATGATTGCGGGCAGAGATTGGGCAGCTGCAAGGGGAAGAGATCTTTGTCTTCAATCGGCGGAGTCTGTTGGTCCTAGAAAAACCAAAAAAAGAACAACAGAATGTTGGTCCTCCATGTCATGGATGCTGTGGGTCAGACCAAGGGGAAATGGGATACATTACATTACATGATAACCAATCAATAAAATGGGCTAAGAGACCCCAGGGTCCCGAATGCCATCAAGTAATGGAGTGGGAGTTGTGTGAAATCTCAGTCAATAACCGAGCATCAAAGTCCCAGGTCTGGCGTTCCAAGGCTTTGGGCGATATTTGGCCAATCAATCATTATGAGACTTGGCACCCGATGGCTGAGCCAATCAAGGGTAAACACTAATAGCCTAATCAAGTACAAACTTGAACCATCCTCCCACACATCCCCTCCAACTTCCAGCAGAGAACCATGAACAATGTCTAATTCAGCCCAGAGCACCTACTAGGTAGGAAGCACCGTGCTCAGAACCCAGGGGAAGGCCCGGGGAAGACCCACTTGGGACAAACCAGTGGAATCCAAGGGACGGGGTCCAGCCTGGGGGCCTGTATCTCTGCTGACTCAATCTGACTCAACAAACACCCACTAGCTGCAAAGGTGCTAGGGTTTTTTTTTAAATGTAGGCAGAAAAGAAAATAGAATTTACACACAAGATGAATGTAATTTCCAGAAGAGCGCTAACATTTGTGGGAATTAGTCTTTGAGTAGGAGGATGTCCCAAACAGTGCTTTGAAGAAAGCTAGGGAGGGAGCTGAGGAGGAGGGCAGATTCAAGACATGGGGGACTAACTGGGCAAAGATACATACCAGCAAGGGGATGAAAAGAAAGAAGAATATGAAGTGAGTCCAGAAAGAGGGAGAAGATGGGTTTTGGAGGGTGCTACATGGCAGGTCGAGGCCTTTGTATTTTGTCCTAATGTAATAGGGAGCTATTGAAGGTTATGAAGTAGAGGAGGGATGTGCTCACTCTTCTGAGTTTTAGGAGTATCATTTTTAATAGAAAATGGATTGGCGAGGGATGAGAGGGGAAGCCCCAATCAGAGGGGCGGCATTGGGATTTAAAAGGCCTTGGACGTGAGATTAGATTTCAGAGCCAGGGAGATCAAAGAAGAGACGGAACCGGGACAGAGCTCGACTCATAAGGCAACAAAACCTTAGCTCCAGAATGCCCAGAAAAAGTCAACACCTCCAACTACAGATGGATGCCCCCTACATGTGCGCCAGGTCTGAGAATCAACCGCCCCCTCCCCTCACGCTCCTCCTGTTTCCCCAGGTAAAGGCTGAACTACAGATATGCTTACACTGCCCCCCCCATCACACACTCACTGAAGGGCAGGCCCTCAGTCACACACAGACTCACACACACTTGTTCACACTCACACACTTGTTCACACTTACACACTTAAATACTCACATATACACACTTGTTCACATGTACACACTCACACGAAGGCATATTCACACATACACTTGTTCACACTCACACAACTATTCACACAATTAAATACTCCCACTCCCACACTTGTTCACACTTACATACTCACACTCACACACACTTGCTCACACTTACACACTTAAATACTCACACACACACTTGTTAAACTCACACACTTACGTACTCACACTCACACACTTGTTCACACTTACATATTCACACTTACGCATACACACGTAAATACTCACACACTTGTTCACACTTACACACTTAAATACTCACATACACACACTTGTTCACACTTACACAAAGACATTCGCACACACTTGTTTACACACATTAAGTACTCACACTCACACACTTGTTCACACTCACTTTCACACACTTGCTCACACTTACACACTTAAGTACTCACACTTACACACACTTGTTCACACTCATACCATCATACATACATACATACCTACATACCCTCAATAGCACACACACACAAACACACATACTCCAAAAAGGGGCTGTTAACATTTTTTTTGTCGATTTTTGTCGATAGTTGCCCAAGCCAAAAAGCCACTGCCCTGCTACTGGCAGCCTTTGTGTTAATTTAAGCAAATATTGTGGCGTTTCCATGGCAATCCCTGTTTTGAATATCCACTACAACTTACTTTTTTAAAGGGCTTTTCCTGTTTGTGTTTCAACTTCAAACCTGTAAATATTTCAGCCTCCCCCCAACTAGGCAGTTAGTGCTGGCGTTCAAAGCTCTCCCTGCGCGGCGGCTCCCCGGCCCGGGGACTGCGCTCCCACAGGTCAGCCTGCATGGGTGTGGACAGGGGGCGGCTCTCACACCCCCACCCGCCCCGCGCCGGCCCCGCACATGGAAGGTCAGGCCTGAAACTCTGGCTCGGCCTCCCCGTGTCAGCCCTGCACCAAGGGTGATTGCGGCATCCCCAGTATCTGTCGGGTTCCCAAAGTGGGTGAGTGGAGCTGGCGCTGATGTCACAGCCTGGCATGGTGTGGGCAGCTGCCAGGCAGGTTTCCCCCACTCACCCTGACCCTCCCAGCCCCTGGGCCTCCCGGGCGAGGGAAGCAGGGGGCAGGCCCAGGGGCCCAGAGCAGCTCCCACCCCAAGCCGTGGGCGCCGATCAGGAACGGGCCCTGGATTCCCTCTCCCTGCTCGCCCAGCCAGCCCTCTGGGATGACCATTTCCCTAAGCGACTCCTCCAAGATGGCAGAGATCACTCAGCCAGGGTAGGGCCCCAGGGTCCCACCCCACCCTGTAGCACAACACAGGGTTAACAGTGGGATTTCCTGGTTTCCATGGATTCTGGCCAAGCCCCTAATGTGAGTTTCGTGTGATTTGGGGGAAGTGAATTTCCTTTGTTTTCCAGTTTGGGAATTTTTTTTTCTTTAAAAAAGAGGAAAAAACACTTTAATGGGGATGTCGAGGGCACTAGGAGACTCACTCCTTGGGGGCTGGGCTCATTGCCTGTCAGCTCAGTATTCCCACAAGGTCCTTCCTGGACATCCCAGCCCTGAACAAAGGTTTCCACGGGACCCAGGTCCTGTGGACCCAGAAAAGTGTCTTTAAATGCACAAAATAAAGTATTTAGAATCACAAAGGCAGGACAAAGAAAGGGGCGCATTTCTGATCTTCCTGAGGACTCTGGTTTGGAAATGAACAGGACTCCCTGGTCAACTTCTCTCCGCTTTTTAAAGATGGCTTCCCTCGAGACCAGATGGTGGAATTCAAGGCCATTGGCGCCTTTCTCTCAGTCCTAGAAAGTTTACCCAAGTCAAGTCATCCCTGAATTCTGGGACACCGTGCCCAACAAGACACAGAATGGAGACAAAGGTAAAAACAGCCTTTTTCTCCACAGAACTTAACATCTCCCTGAAATATCACGGTGTCCCAGACCTCAGAGGCAGGTCCTGTGTCTAAATGACAAAATCCCGTCTCAGGGGACTTAGAGGGAAGGAGTATTTTAAAAAACCCAATCCCCCATCAATTAGGCACTTGCTGTATACCCAGGGGCTTAAAGTCTACAAGGAAGATACAATATAGTCATAGAGAAGCTCAACGCAACACAAGAAACATTTGTAGTCATGGGTGTGGGGCGGGGTCGAGCTACCTACGGAGAAAATTAGGGAAGGCTTCTTGGAGGAAATAGCTAATTACAGATATGGGAGACAGACACTGGGGATGGCCTCCGTCCAGGGCTGCCTCCAGCGAGGAGGTCTGACTGAGCCATCAGGAATGTCCCAGCTCTGACCAAGGGCAGGCGTGCCCCAACCCCCGCAGCTCCTGTCCCCAAGGTGAGGATCCCTCCCGGACCCAGACACTCCTGGAGTGTGAAGGCCGGGGCGGGGCCTTCCCCAGGGACTGTCCCCAGCCAGCCATCCTGACCCGCTTACCTAACCAGGCCAGAGGCACCGAGGCCCGGGGGAATGGGGCCCTCCCATGGCATCGGCGGCTTCCGCCAAGAGGCGCACAAGTCAACAGGATCAGGCTCTGGGCTGAACGGCGCTGCCGGAGCCAAGAGATGCGCTCTGGCCTCCTGGGCCCGGCCGCCCTCACCCCCGGAACCTCTGGCTCTCGCTAGACCTTTGGCCTACATGGGAATTCTCCCACACGGGCCGTCTTCTGCAGCTGGAGCCTGAGATTCTAGACACAAAGAGCCTCCTGTTTGCATCCCCACAACCCAGCACCCACCTGGTACACAGCAAGTGCCTAATAAGTGGTTTTCATTCATTCATTCTCATTCCTGGCCATGCTCGGAAATCCCATAAGACAGAAGGAAAGATTAGTCATAAATCTAGACCCTAACCTGTATAATAAGGAGAACGCCACGCTGAATTCTATAAAACAGAAGGAAAGATCAAACTTCATCCTTTCCTCTAATCCTAAATCTAAATCGCATAATCTGGAGAGCACTGAATTCTGTAAGACAGAAGGAAAGATCAATCCTACATCTAGACCCTAACCTGTATAATATGGAGAACGACATGCTGAATTCTATAAAACAGAAGGAAAGATCAAACTTCATCCTTTTCTCTAATCCTAAATCTAAACCTTAAATTGTATAATCTGGAGAGCACTGAATTCTGCAAACAAGAAGCAAATATCAATACTACATCTAGATCCTAACCTGTATATTATGGAGAGCACTGAATTCTATAAAACAGAAGAAAAGATCAAGCTGAAGCTTGATGAATCCTTTCCTCTAATCCTAAATCTAGAGCCTAAATTGTATAATATGGAGGGCACTGAATTCTACAAGCCAGAAGCAAAAATCAATCCTAAATCTAGAGCCTAAATTGTATAATAGGGAGAGTAATGAATTCTGTAACACAGAAGGAAAGATCAATCCTAAATCTAGATCTCAAATTGTATAATCTGGAGAGCTCTGAATTCTATCAAACAAGGAAAGATGGAGCTTCATCCTTTCCTATAATCCTAAATCTAGACCCTAAATTGTATAATATGGAGAGTACTGAATTCTACAAGACAGAAGGAAAGATGAATCCTAAATCTAGATCTCAGATTGTATAATCTGGAGAGCACTGAATTCTGTAAGACAGAAGGAAAGCTCAATCCTAAATCTAGATCTCAAATTGTATAATCTGGAGAGCTCTGAATTCTATCAGACAAGGAAAGATGGAGCTTCATCCTTTCCTACAATCCTAAATCTAGACTCTAACTTGTAGGACCAAGCACTGAATCTGGAAGAGGACCTGGGCTCTAATGTTCACTCTGCTACTTACTAACTGTCCACAGGAAGGTGGATATAGGAGCTCTGTAGGAGTGAGGGTCACTTCCAGTGCCCAGGCTCTTCTTCTCACTTATGTTCCACCCAAACCGGCCTCTATTTCTTTTCTAGGTCATTATTCGAAGGAATTTGGAGCGTTCTGGGGGAGAGGCCGGGCGAGTTCCTGCCTTTATTCCTTCATTTTGGCCTCTAGGTTTTGCACACCAGCCCAGCTCCCACCTTTGTGACTCTCAGGCTCTCCTCCCTCACCAAGAATGTGCTCTAGCCCTGGAATTCCTCCCTCCCTTTGCGCCTCAGCTCAAGTGGTTCCACCTCCCAGCCCCACTGTGGGCTCTCCCAGTGCTAGCCCCAAACCTTGAATTCACTTGTGTATTTTTGGTAAACCTGCCATCCCACCTGCTGGAACGTAAGTTCCTTGAGGGCAGGGCTGGCTAGAGCGTAGCTCCCCTGCCCACTGTAAGTGGTGGGATGGCCTGGTGATGTCTGTTGTTAGTAGCTAGGCAGCTCAGGGGACACAGTCCTGGGCACGGGATCAAGGTAATCAAGATTACTTGCCATCTGGGGAGGGGGTGGCAGAAGGGGGAATTGGGAATACAAGGTTTTGCAAGGGTAATTTCAAAGAATTATCCATGCACATATTTTGAAAAATAAAAAGCTTTGATAAAAAAAGAAAGAAAGAAAGAAAGAAAGAAAGAAAGAAAGAAAGAAAGAAAGAAAGAAAGAAAGAAAGAAAGAAAGAAAGAAAGAAAGAAAAACCTGAGTTCAAATCCAGCCCCCGACTGCTACCAAGTGCTTGCTGAATGAATGACTTCCCCCACCAATGGGCCAGAGGAGAGAGCTGAGGAGGAAGGCCAAGCTCGAGTCCAGCTGGAGCTCTTGTGACCGTGTCTTGCTTGACCCTCTTCCTTGCCCTCTCCCTGCCCTGAGCTGGGGATAGTTCCTGCCTAGACCCAGAATCCGGTGAAATCCCCCAGTCCAAGAGCCAGGCCCTCCCTCTGCCCAGGGAGAAGCTGCCCCTTCCATGGAGCTGAGTCCCAAGGCCCGCTGCCGCCCAACAGCAGCCACGCAGGCCCGGGGCCGCTGACTTAGGGAGCCCGTGTCCGTGGCCCTCGTGCCCGGGCCGGGGAGCTGGACGAGGGCGGAAGACTCCGGCAGCCTCGGCTAAGACGCACTCTGGCTCCACCAAGGAGGTGTCAGGCCTTCAGTTTTTTCTCCTTCCCCCAGGGTCACCTTGGCCAGTGGGCAGTGTCCTTAAAAGCTAAGAAAAGAACTTCTGACTCATGGAACTTCCCCTTCCTTTAATGAGGGAAGCCCCCGATTTGTCCAGAGTCACATTATATTTGGGAGGGACTGTAAAGACCCCCAAGCACAATCTCTGTCTCTTCTCTCTCTGTGTCTCTCTTTCTCTTTTGGTCTCTGTCTGTCTGTCTCTCTATCTCTTCTCTCTCTCTGGCCCTAAGGGTCAGCAGAGATTTGAACATAAAGCTTCTAACCTCAGATCTGGGGGTCTCTCTACAGTGGGGCTATAGGAGACCGCACTGCTCGGGAAGCAGGGGAGATCTGAGTCCTCTCTGGAGCTGGCCGTGACTGCTTGGAGAGCCAAGACTTTAGATAAATCCCCTTAATTCTCTGGGCCTCAGTTTCCCTGTCAGTAAAATGGCCTTACTTTGCTATTTCTAAAGCCCCCAAATTCTACGAGTCTCAAGCCTAGAGGATCAGAGAAGATTTTGGGGACCAAGAGCAGTATTTTTCTCAATTCGAATCCGGAGTAGGGGTGGGCACTGACCATGCCCCAGGGGCCGGGCCCATGTCAAGGGGAAGCGGGAGGGGAGGAATAGGTGTGAGATGGACAAAGGAGCCCCAAAGATGGTGGATTCTACAAACTCCAGGGGGAAACGATCCAGATACATGTGTTGCCCAACGCTCAGGCCTGTATGGAAAGGGGTAAGAGAAAAAAAAAACAATAAAAAAATCCACATCTTAATACAAAAATCCTCTATGACGTGTTGTAGCATGAAAGTGTTTTTCATTGCATTTTTCCTCTGTGATCTCACACAGCCTATGATGGGTCCGCCCAGTGCAGTGGGTATTTTGATGATACACAAACAGAGCAAACACATACATAATTAACAAAAACAAGAACAGAGAAAATATTTAAATCAGTCCAAGTTGGCATCTGTCCACCCTAGACCGCCCCCAGGAACTAGCTCCATTGCCTAAATGAATGGGGCTCCTTTAGACTGGAGGGGGGAGAAAAGGGAAGCAAAAAGGGGTCTCCTTGAAAAATTTATGAAGTGGTCGGTTCTCAGAATCCTGGCAGCTTAAGAGGAAAAGGCAAAGAAAAGTCAAGTTTGTCACCTCATGAGGGACAAGGTACCCACCCCTCCTGAGGATGGGAATGGGTAAGTTGGAAGGGGATCCATCAACTGAGAACATCACCTCACAGGCCTGCTTTTCCTTCCCTCCCTCCCTCCCTCCCTCTCCCTCTGTCTCCTCTCTCTTTGCTCTTTCTTTCCCTCCCTCTCTTTCTGTCTCCCCCTCTCTTTATCTCTTATTCTCCCCCCTTTTTCTCTCTTTTCCTCTTCCCTCTGTCTTTCTCTCTCTCCATCTCTGTCTCTGCCTCTCTCTCCTCTCTCTATTCTAATCCTCTCTTTCTGTCTTGTCTCTCTTTTTATCTCTCTCTCCCTTTCTCTCTGTCTCTCTTCTCTATCTTTGCTCTTCTCTCTGTCTCTCTCTTTGTCTCTCTCTCCTTTCTTTCTCTGCTCTCTCTGTTTCTCTCCCTCTGTCTCTCTCCTCTTTGTCTCTCTTTTTTCTCTCTCTCTCTCCCCCCTCTGTCTCTGTCTCTCTCCTCTTTGTCTTTTTTCTCTGTGTCTTTCCCTCTCTCCCCTTCTTTCTGTCTCTCTCCTCTCTGTCTCTTTCTTTGTCTTTTGTCTCTCTGTCTCTGTCTCTCTCCTCTTTATCTCTTTTCTCTGTCTCTCTCTCTGTCTCTGTCTCGGTCTCTCTCTCCTCTTTGTCTCTTTTTTTTTCTGTCTGTCTCTGTCTCTCTCTCTCCTCTTTGTCTCTTTTTTCTCTGTCTCTCTCCCTCTCCCCCCCTCTCTCTGTCTGTCTCCTCTCCTCCCTCCCTTTTTAATTGTTGATGAAGTTTACAAACTGTTGCAAAACAATCAACTCTAAGGAACTATTATACAAAAAGGCATTATCAACTAGAGATGAATATCCATGAAACCACCACCTTTTACATTCCTCAGGTGAAACCAGGGCGAGGTGGACCTGTGGGGGTGGGGAGTTTGAGTCAGGAAGGCACAGAGAGGCAGGGTGGGAAAAGAGAGGCGGGGGGCCCGGCCCCTTGGGGGGAGGGGGCCCCTTTTCCCCGCCTCCCCCCGGCCCAGACCTCAGTCAAAGCCCAGGGCTGGGGCTGCGGAAGCCCCGGATGCACCGGGGAGCACTAGACACATACACACACCCACACAGGCAGAGGGGTTTCAACACTCCCAGACTTGTGTTTCCACAGACTATTGCACAAGGCGGGATCCAGTTCTCCCTGTGCCCCCGTCCTGGGGGTGACTGCCCTCGCCCTGGAGTCAGGGAGCCTGGGTGTTGTTCCCAGCTCGCCACCTGCTCCCTGGGCAACCCCCCGGCCGATTTCCTCACCTGTAAAGTGGGGGGCCGCGATGGCCTAAGGTGGGGCACCTTGTAGCCTTCCCCTGCTAAAAATGGGGGGCTTGCCCTCCTCTGGGTCTGTGATCTACGGTCCCTCCTTTTCCTCGCCTCAGAAACAGACTTTTACACTTTAATTAGTTAAACAAGAATTTTAAATTTAAATGTAAAACAGGCCCAGAAAAAGAAACAAAAGCGACCCCCAACACACCGGCAGATATCGGGGTGCTGTGAGGCCCCGGGGGGCCGAGGATGTGGGGGTGACTTTTGACACACGTGTCACTGTGGGCTGGGAACAAGAGGTGGGGAGGGACCCAGCTGCATTTTTCCCAGATCTTACAAAAGAAAACAGAATTCCTCAGAGGCAGTGAGGGCAAATTGGATGGAACAAGCTGGAGGGGGCACCGGCGGGGGCACACATGCCAGGGGGCACGTAGGGCTCCTTCTGCTACCGGAGGCCCTCCCTGACTGGGAAGGGGGGGTCTCCTGCCCCTGTGGGTCACTGGGGAAAGGGAGAATCCCAGAAGAAACGGGGACCAGGGCAAAGACCTCCAGCTGAACCCCGGGATGGCCAGGCTGGGGGGCACGGAGGGCACCAGTTAAACCACGGCCCTCTCTGCTTCCCAAAAGCTCCTGCATCCTCGTCCCGGGAGGGAGGGCGAGGGAGAACCAATCGATCCATCGGCACTTACTGAGCATTAGATAAAGTCAGCCTCAGACCAGAGGGAGAGGAAGGGCTCGTTTCTAAGCCAGGCTCTCGGGATCCCGAGGTGGCCGCTCTGGCCTTGGAGCCCAGGACCACCCCCTCCTTCCCGGCCTCTCCAGGACTCAGTTCCCTGGTCTGTAAAGCCGAGGGCGGGAGAATCGTTCCAGATTCCGTGACCCTTCCAGGCCGTCCGGAGGCAGGAGGGCCAGGCCTGAGTGTGGAAGGCCCTTCCCCGCCGAGGGCCCAGCTGACCCAGGGCCTCCGAAGGGCTGACCCCGAGCTCCCGCCCGCGCTCGGAACAGGGTTGACGGCTCAGCCCTTTCTACCATCGACCACCCAGGCTCATTCAGATATTTCCTCTCTCCATTTCTTTCTTTCTTTTTTTTAAATTTAATGTTCTCTATAATTCATCCGTCCCAGAAGATAATCGATAGAGTCCGTAATGAAAATCTGAGCCATATTTTATGAGCCGCCGTAAGCCTAAAGGGCCACCTCAGCAGGGCTGGTGTTGGCTTTGGGGATCTGTCTTGCCCCCCTCCCCATGACTGCTCCCCCTCTCAGCCCCGCGATGACCGCGGGAGACGCCCACGTGGCTCCTGGCCCCCCCCCCACCCCCTCAGGCCTGCCGCCCCCCCCGGGGCACCCCTCCCGTCCGCATCTCTGGCCCCACCGCCCTCCGGCCGCTCCATCCCCGAGCCAGCAAGCGACCATGGGCTCGGAGTCGGGGAGCCCCTCTTGGCCATCCCCATCAGTAAGCACGCATTTATTAAGTGCCTACTAGGTGCCAGAAGGAGATAATGGAAGCAGAGCTGGTTCTCGGAGCCGGGAGGCCCTGGCTGGGGTCGCCCCCGGCGGGCCCAGTGAGCCCGGACAAGCTGCTCGGCTTCTCAGAACGCAGGGAGCATCGATCCTGACAGCGGGAGGTTCGGAGCGGGCTCCAGACCATCCCCAGGCGGGAGCTACGGGGAGCCAGCCCCTGCCCCTATAAACCCCCAAATCTCCGCGGGCCACAATGGGGTAAGGAAGACAAAAGGGAGCTTTTCTGCCCCCGAGAAGCTCACGCTCATCCCAAACAGAGGCAATAACTACAAGTAAAATATGGGGGGTGTACAGTGTAAATGCACCATTATCCTGACGGACACGTCCCCTCCCAGCGTCCCTGAGTGGAATGAGATACGGAAACTTTAAAGTGCTCCAGAAACAGCCCTGGGAGGAGAGCCACTTGCTGAGCCCCAAGCTCTGAGTTCGAATCTGAGTTTTTGCCTTTATTGGCTAGTTCACCCTCGTAAAATGGGACACAGCCCTGCCTGCTGCCTGAGCAGCGAGCGCTCGGGGCCCTTCCTGGTCACCGACTGTCCTTATTCACTGTGGATCTCATGGGTGGCCAGTTTGATGGACGTTTACTTCTCTGCTCGGGCCAGAGCTTCCTTCCTCCTCTTCCTAGAACATAATGGGGGGCTCTGGGGGAGGAGGGAACCTCCCTCCCAAGGCCTTTGGAGATTTAGCCCGGAGCAGAGGCCAGGAGAGCTCATCTCTGGGGACCAGGGCAAGGCAGGACCCCCGCTGGGGCAGCCCCCGGGACGCCGAACTGTCCCAGAATTCTCCCTCTGCAGCCCCAGTGACACAGAATTCTGACACGGAATTCTCGCCGGGGAAGATTCCAACTTGTTTTCTTTCCCAAAGCACCGATGGGAGCTAGAACTGCCTTGATTTGCCAACCTTCCATTTTGGCTTTCATTTTTGTTTCTTTTTCCCCTCTCTCTCTCTAAGAGGCTCCCATTGTTCTGGCTGGGGAGGGGGGCCAGGAGTCTTTAATTGGAGGGGTGATTCCCCCCCTGGGTGATTTTTTGATTCCCTACTTTGGGGTGTTTCTTGTCACTTCCCACTCACCCCCACCCCCAGTTCCCCCGGCCTTTAAATATTTATTTTTGGGGGTTGGTTTCAGGTGCCTCTGGTTTATCAAAATTATTTTGAGGTTTGTTGGGGCCCAGAAATTCCCACAAAATCATGCAATTAAATGAAGGAGGAAAAAAATGGTTTTGTTTTTGTATTTTAATTGGAAACTTATATGAACGACTTTTTTAAGATGGAAGCCTTTTGGGGGCCCAGTAAAAAACAGGCTTCCACCGAACCCCAAAACTCTGCCTGCCCCCGGGGGGGCTTGGGCACGCATGCCCCCCCACGCCTGCCTCCTTTTTACCCCTCAGTCCTGGCTTGAAAAGAAAGGGTTTTGAAAAATAACCCCGCCACAGGGAGGGGAACCTGGGAAGTCCAAGGGGGTGGGGGGGGCCCGGCTCAGCTCCAGCCCCCAAACCTTTCCCACAGCCCCGAAAACCCTGAAGGCTTGGGGAAAAAAATTTTAATCCCCCACGGTGGGGGAGAGGGAAAATGAAATTAAGGAGGGGTAAAGTGACAATCAGGGGGCGGTTCCAGCCAGTAATCCCCTCCTTTTTCCCATTCCCTGGGTAAAACAAAGGGCCTTAGCCAAAAAAACCCTCGCTCGACAAAAACTGGCCAAAAGGGATTTGGGAATTTAAGCCAGCTTGAAACCTTTGGAAAAACTGAAAGGGACGGGCCAAAAAATAAATCCCCAAAGTTTGCAGTGGGAAACTTGGTTCCTGGTTTTAGTAAGTTTTGGGTTCTGGAAGAAAAGTTTCCCCTTCCCAAAAACAGTTTCCCCAGCAAATGGCAACAAAAGATGGTTTCCATGTGCCTCCTCTGCGCCACAAACCGGGCCCCGGAAGTCTCCGAAGGGAGCTTTCCTTTCCTGGGACTTTTGCTTTTTCAAAAGTTTTAATTCCTCCCCCTTTCAATTTTTTCCCGAAAACTTTCCCAAAAGCGCCCCCCGCTGGGAAGGATGGAAGGCTCGGGGTTTGCCGCTGGAGCAAAGGGCCCCTGAGGAGGAAAAAGGGCCCCCTTTCCCTCTCTCTTCCCTTTCTTCTCTTTCTTTCTCCCCTTTTCCCCGCCCCCCTGCCCGTCTCTTCTCTCCTGGTCTCTGGGGGCCCCCCTTTCTCTCTCTCTCTCTCTCTCTTCTCTCTTCTCTTCTCTCTCTTCCTTCCTCTTCTTCCTTCTTCTTCCTTCCTCTCTCTCTCTTTCTCTCTTGTCTCTCTTCTCTTCCTCCTTTTTCCTTCCTTTTCTCTGTTCTCTGTTCCTTCTCCTCTCTTGTCTCTTTCCTCTTCCTCTTCTTCTCATTTCTTCCCTCCTTGTCCTTTTCTCTTTTTCTCTTTCTTCTCTCTCTCTTCCTCTCTCTCTCTGTTTCTTCTCTTTCTCTTGTCTCTTTTTCTCTCCTTTGTCTCTTTCTCTTCTCTTTTCTTCTCTCTTTCTCTTCTCTTCTGTCTCTCTTTTTCTCTTCTCTCTCTCTCTTTCTCTTTCTGTCTCTTTTCTCCTTTCCTCTTCTCTCCTCTTCTTCTCTCTCTTGTCTCTTTCTTCTCTTTTCTTTCTTCTTCTCTCTCTCTCTCTCTCTCTCTCTCTCTCTCTCTCTCTTTTCTGTCTCTTCTCTCTTTCTCTGTTTCTCTTCTCTCTTTCTCTTTCTCTTCTTCTCCATATTCCCCAATTATCATCCTCCTAAAAAAATCAAACAAAAAGGGAAACAAAAAGAGAACAAAAACAACAAAAACAAGAACACAAGGAAGAATACAAACATCCCCTCACCCTCCCTCTGGGTCCCATGTGCTGGACCCCTGATCCCCCCCCGGCTCCTCCCAACCCACACACCCCCGCAGGGGCCCCAAACAACATGGGATCCTTAAGCAGGAAAGAAAACCCCTTCAACAACCCCCACCTAAACCTTCTGAGAAGACCAAAACCAAAGGGGGCCCCTCCACCCCTACCCTTAAACACCTAACAGGGAAACCCCGCCCCCCGTCAGGGAGCCCCTTCCACCCTTGGCCCATCAACTGCCCGAACGCCGGCACCCAAGGGCCCCCCGGGCCAGCCTGAACCCCTCGCCTCAAGGTAAAAAGGCCCCCCCGGGCAAGGCCCCCAACCCCAAATCCCTCCTTTTAAAAAAATTAAAACTCTCCCGGGCCGGGAGCCAACCCCTCCTAAAACAAGGCTCAGCCCCCCAAAAGGGACCGGGCCGGAAAAGGCCCCCCCCACCCCAAAAAGGGCCCAGGGCCCCCCCCCCGCAGAGTTTGCCACAGGGGACCCCTCCCCCCGGCCCCGCCCACAATTCACGGGCCCTGACCCAGCCCATTCGGAAAGTCTCCCAGGTGACCCCAGGCCCCCCCCCTTTAGGGGCCTGGGCTCCCGCCCCCCCCCAGGTTGGGTGGCCGTCCGGGCGGGGAGCTCGGGCCCGGGGCGCTGGGGGGCGAAGAGGAAGGGCCCCAGAGAGGAAGGGGAAGGGGAGGGGGAAAAGGAAGGGGGAGGGGCCCCGCCCCCGGGGCGGGGTCCGACCCAACCAAAGGACCGCCCCGGGCTTTGGGGGAAAGGAACCTGCCATCAAACGCGGGCTGGGCAGGGATGTGGGCACCGGGATTAGGCTTTGGAAGGCCTTGGGGGGCCGGCCCTGGGAAGAAAAGAGAAAAAAAGGCCTTTCCGGTTTGGGTAAACATCGTCCGGGGTTTTGGGGCCCAGGGGGGGGGGGCAGGAGGAGCTGGGCCGAGAAGGAAGGGGGACCGGGGGGGAGGGAAGGGGAGCCGGCCCCGAGGAGGGGGGGGAGGGGGAGGGGGACCCAGTCCCCGAGAAGCGCAGGGGGGGCCGGGGAGGGGGGGAAAGGGGGCCCCGGGGGCCCGGGGGGCGCCCGCGGCCCCCCTTGAGGGCCCGGGGGGACCCGGGGCGGGGGGCCCCCCCGGGGGGGGGCCCCCCCCCCCGGGGGTTTCCCCCCCGGGGCTTTTGGAAGGAAAGGGGAAAGGGGGGCCCCCCCCCCCCGGGCCAAGCCCCTTTCCCCCCTTGGGGAAAGGGGAAAAATTTTCCCCCCCCCCCCGGGGGGCCCCAAACCCCAACCGGGGCCCCCCCCCCCCCGAAAACCCCCCCAACCCTCCCACCTCCTCCCCCCCCCCCCCCGGAGGGGTTTTTGAAACCCCCACCCGGAGGAAACCCCCTCCCCCCTGGGGGCCCCCCAGGCCCTTCCCCCCCCCAGGGGGAAAGGTCCCGGAAAGACCCCCCCCCCCGGGGCCCCCCCCCCCTTTTTCCCCCCCCGGGGGTTTTTTTTTTTCCCCCTTTTGGGGGGTTTCTTCTTTTAAAGAAAAAACCCCAGGGGGGAAAAAAAAATTTTTTTGTTTTTTAAAAAAAAACCCACAGGACTCCCCAGGCGATGCTGGGGAGAAGCAGGAGGGAAGGAGAGGAGGGGGCCCCCTCATCCCCCCGGGGCTGCAGGGGCCTCTCTGCGCGGGGCAGAGCAAAGCGGGCCACGCCGGCTCTCTCCCTTCCCAGCAGCCGGCCAGGAGAGATTGCGGGTGCCCACCCAGCGGGCAGGAGCCTCCAGGCCCCCTCCGCCGCCAGGCCCTCAGAGGCCTCTGCAGTAATCCTCTCTCCCTATTTCCGTTTGCTATTTGATGTAATTATAGTTTTTGATTGAAACCCACCCGGAGTGTAACCCCTCCGCCTAATGCACCGTCTAAATCCTTGGGTACACAGTCGTGCTTTCTCCCCACACTCAAGGAGAATAGGAAACCGGCTCCGAAGCCAAAAGAGCTTCCCCCCTCCCCGCCTTCCCCCACTCCCCCCACTCATTTCTGGCTCCCTTCGGCGATCCTGTCAGACCTGCCCTGGCCTGGGCCGCTCCTCCTGCCTCACGCCCCCAGCCCCCAGCCCGCGCCAAGCCCGGTGCCATCCTCGGAGGGGGAGCTGGCCGGCCGCGGGCCCCTTGCCACCCTCCCGAGAGCCCACGGTCAGTCAAGGTGACCAGGCGCTTCCCACGGCCGTGGACCCCTCCTCATCCCAGAGACCCCAAGGGGACCCAACCCGGGCCGGCCCGAGGGTGCCGCTGGCCCAGCTCCCAGCCGGCGACGGGTCGGTGCAGGACTTCTGGGCCTGCCAACGTGGGTACTTCTTGGCGTCTCACTTATTATGGGGTGCTGGGGGCTCTTCTTTATTAAAGGTCTGTTTTTATTTTTGTTTTTTTCCCAATGGAAAGTCATTGTGGGAGGGAAAAAATTAATCTTCATTAAAAAATAAAATTTTGCAGTAATAATAATGAAAAACCCAAAGTCACTTGGGACAGACACAAGGGAGACCACAGTGGGACTCAATTTCCTTTCCTGTAAATTAGGAGGGTGGAGCTGGGTAACCTCCCCATCACAGAACCGTCCTAAGCCCATAGGAATCCCACGATGGGCCCGATACAGGGTGTCCAGCTTCTGCCCGAGAACCTCAGCAGGGAAATGGCCGCCTCTTCTGGCCGCCCACCTGGCTGGGAAATGCTCTGGGCAGTAAGAACCCCCCCCCCCAACCAGGGTCTTGTTAAGTCTGATTTCCACTCGTGGCCTCCAACTCCGCTCTTGGGGAACAAGGAGAACGAATCTAACCCGTCTCCCCCAAATGACAACTCCTTAAACTGTCAGGTGTCCCTGAGTCTTCTCATCTCGAGGTTGCACAGCTACAGTTTCTTCATATTGTCTTGTAAGTTGGGAGTAAAAACTTAATAAATTCTCTCTCTGTGTTTTCTCTTTTATTCCTTTCTTCTCTCTCCTTCCTTCCTTCCTTCCTTCCTTCCTTGTTTATTCCTTCTTTCTATTGCTCCTTCCTTCCCTTCTTTTCTTCCTTCCTTCTTCTCTTCTTCTTTCCTTCCCTTCCTCCTTTCTTCCTTCTTTTCTTACTTCTTCCCCTCTTTCTTCCCTTCTTTCCCTCCCTCCCTCTCTTTCCTTTCTTCCTTGCTTCTTTCCCTCCCTCTCCCTTCCTTCCCCTTCTTCCTCCCTTCCTTCCCTCCTTCCTTGTTTCTTTCATTCCCTCCTTCCCTTCCTTCCTTTCTTCCTTCCTTCTTTCCCTTCCTCCCTCTTTCCTTTCCTCCTTCTTTTCTTCCCTTCTTTCCCTTCCTCCTCCTTCCTTCCCTTCTTTCCTTCCTTTGCTCGCTCCCTTCCTCCTTCCTTCCTTCCTTCCTTCCTTCCTTCCTTCCTTCCTTCCTTCCTTCCTTCCTTCCTTCCTTCCTTCCTTCCTTCCTTCCTCTCTCCCTCCCACAAGCCAGGAGCCTCAGACTTGCCCTCTCTGGGGCTCAGAGACTCCTCCACTGTTTTGGGGAAGAGTATCCAGCCTCTCTGTTCCAAGACTTCCCACCTCTGCCAAGACCAGGCTCAGTACTTCGCACGATGAAAGGAAGAGAAAGAAAAATGGCAGATATGGGTTTCAGAAGGAGGCCCCCCACCCCCGGGCCGGCCTGGAAACGGGCTCTGCTCTGGATTTCCCCGCACCAGCTGCGGAAACACCCCAAGGCGCTACAACATGCTCCATCCTCGCCAGACACTCGGAACACTTGTTCAGGTGCC
This sequence comes from Sarcophilus harrisii, assembly GCF_902635505.1. Classification (NCBI taxonomy): domain Eukaryota; kingdom Metazoa; phylum Chordata; class Mammalia; order Dasyuromorphia; family Dasyuridae; genus Sarcophilus; species Sarcophilus harrisii. Next base: position 572,954,935 of record NC_045428.1, on the reverse strand, counting down.
TACCCTTTGGAAACAGGTCCCCGAATGCGTTGCTTTGGGCCACCGCTGCTGATAATTTTTCAGAGATAAACAAACCGGTTTGGATAAAGCAAGAAGGGACCTGAATTTTTCACCCAAAACTCAAAATGAAACTCGGCTATCGTCTCTCCTTCTTCATCCGCCCGGCCACCACCCGGCACCCCACCCAGTTTCCCCAAAGTTTGGACAACTTGATTAAAAATAATAATAGCAATAATCACCAGTTCCAGGCTCGTTTCCTCCACACCTAACACCCTATCTGGGACACAAAGACAGGGAAAAGCCAGCTAAGGCCCGCGCGCTGGGGAAGCCTCCCAGCCGGGAAGGCAGGCCGCCGGGCTCCCGGCCAGTGCTGGGCCGGGAGAGAGAGAGGGGCCAGCTCCAGCCCCGTCGCCCTCCACGTGCAAGGGAGGGGACCCACAGAAGGGGCTCCTGGGAGCCGGCAGCCCTCCTGCAACAGGGTGAGATGGGTTCGAGAGGCTTCAATTCCAGCTCTGGGGCGAGTAAAATGTCCTTAGAAAAATGGACAAGGAGACCCCAAAGGATCCTCACAGCTTGGGAAGTCTCTGACCCACGGAGGGAGGAGGATCTGGGGAGGGTCCCTGATGACTCTGAAGTGGGAAAAGATAAGGGCACGGATTTAGAGCCGAAAGAGAGCTCCTCTTCTGATTTTCTTTCCTTTTCCCATCACCCTTGTGAAATCAAGGGACTCTCGGTATCCCTGCCTTCCAGGGGTCGGAGAAGGGCCTGTACCTTCCCCTGCCTCAGTGGGGATCTTGGCTCTCCAACAAGAATGGGAATGCGTCTTCCATGTGGTTCCCCAATAAGAACATAAACATATTTCGCTCGTATGTTGGTTCCCTAATACAAGTATAAATGTGTCTTGGATGCTGGCTCCCCAATAAGAACATAGACGTGTTTAGCTTCTATGGCGGTTCCATGTGTCCTATATGTTAGCATGATTCCATGTGTCCTGTATGTTAGCATGAGAAGGTACATGTCTTGGATGCTGGCTCCCCAACAAAACTGTAAATACATCTTGTATGTGTGTTGGCTCCCCGATAAACATATGGACGCTTCTTGTGTGTTGGTTCCCAATAATTACATAAATGTGTCTTGGATGCTGGCTTCCTGATCAAAACGTAAATGTCCTCGCAGGCTGGCTCCCCACTCAGAACACAAGCTGCTGGAGGCCAGGCCCTGTTTTTGCCTTCTCTTTGTCTGTGCTCAGCACTTGCCCAAGAATAACATCTTGATTGATTGAGGAAGTGTGGGAGCAGGAGGGGTCCTGGGAGACCCGCTTCTCACCCCTGCTGCAAACCCTCCCTCTGACAGGTGAAGACCCTGAGATCCAGGGAGGGATTTTATCCAAAGTCACTCCTCTGGCTTCTTAGTGGTGGGACCGCGGCTTCCCGGACAGTCGCCATCCCAACCTATCGCTTCCCCCCTTTCCAATTTTCCCAGAGGGCCGATGGATCTGTTTATGCTCTCTGCTAGGAATGGTCCTAAATCACTCTCCTACAAGCCCACCCCACCTAATCACAAGCTCTTATCTGTTGTTTCATGGTAAAGCCTGTGGATCCTTCTCAAAATCATGTTTTTCAATGCATAAAATAGGGTAAATAGGATTACAAGGGACACCAATAAAATTTAAATGCATTTATGTGAGTGTATTTATATACACGCACATAAATGCAATTAAATTATATGTGTACATACACACACACACATTTTTTTTCAGCAAGCTCACAGATTTCAGGTTAAGAATCCCTGATTTAGGACCCCATCGGAAGGGGGAAGGACTCCAAAAACAGGAGGCGGCATCTGTGAGCCAGGTGGGGCCACAGACAGGAAGATGTGAGTCCAAACTTGCCTCTCACCTGGGAGAGGAAGCTGGGGTGGGCTCAGTGGCCTCTGGACAATGGCAACCTCTAAGGCAGGACCTGCCCCAAGGATGGAATCGGTCCTGACCAGCATCCCAGCACCCCCTGGGCGGCCCCCCCCACCGACGGCCGCCTGGGCCGGCTGCTGTCTCCCAGTCCCCCATCGGTGGGGTCTGCCCAGTCCCTGCGGCTAATTTACACCCTTCAGGGTTTAAAATAGCAGGGGCATAAATGAAAAGTCCAATTTCTTCAAATTTGCATTGTAAAACCATCCTTCAACTTCCTCGAAATAAATTTTACTATTTTATTAGTGCAAACAAAATGGTAATAAAACACTAATACAGAGCCTTGTATCCAGGGGAAGAGCTAAAATTAACATAGAGCGAGCAGTGTTTGCTATTACATTCAATTACCTTTTTACTTGAGATTTACATTCTCATCCCCTTAATCTCCATAGTAGTTGCTTCAAAAAAAATATATCCTTCCTGCTGTTCAGGTTCTGGGACTCTGCCCCGTGGGCCACTGGGGGGGGGGGGCCCAGGTTCCTGCCCGCGGGGGCTGGTACTCCCCGGCCCCCCACCCGCTTGTGTCCATGCCCTTGGTCCTCCGGAGGTCAGGGCCGCTGGGCGGCCACTCGGCCGGACGCGGGCACGGGGGACCCCTGACGGAGGCCCTGACGGCTCCCCCTCCTGCCCGCCCTCCCCGCCGTGGGCTCGGAACAAAAACTGGCACCTCTGGTTTGACAGGTTGTGAGCAGAAGGGGTTTTTGCCGAGCACTAGGACGGGCGGTTTGGGCGTGTGGCGCACACTCAGCCTCTGCAGCCCCTGGGTGACTTAGTCCAGAGAAAGCCTTGTCTGGGGGTCGGGGGTCCGGCCCCCTGGGACAGTGACCCGGAAAAGCCGGGCCAGCCCCTCAGGGCCACGTGCTCAAATGAACACAGTTTAAAGATTCTAAAGGGCACCGGTTACTGGGAATCCACAGACCCAGACTAGGAGCCAGAGGCCGTCCCGCAGCCCTTTCTGATGGGAGAGGAAACTGAGGTTGGGGAGCAGCAGCTGGAGGCTGCGGGGGTCCGGGGCCGGACTGGGAGCCATTTGGCCTTCACCACGTCCCGCTCAGTGCTTCCCCAGCCCAGCCCCGACCGCAGGCTCCCCGGGGGCCGCGTCTCAGCACCTTCCCAGGGGTCTCGGCAGAGAGCGGGGCCGGGCACCGGGAGAGTCCCCAAAGCCCCATCCTCCCAAACCTGGGCCCCAGCTCCTGGGACAGAGAACAGCCACAGGGGGCTGCAGTGAGGGGCAAGGCAAGGCCCGGAGGAAGGCCCCTCTGGCCCTGGACTCTTGGGACCACCGGGAGCTTGAGCTCAGGAGTCCAAGGATGCCCCAGAACCCAGCCTGGCCCGGCCATCGCCTCGGACTTATGTCCGTCGGGGCCAAAGCCTGCGTTCGTGCAAGGGAGGAAACCGAGGCCAGACCAGGCCCCTCTGCTTGGGGGCCGCGTGTCCCCCAGGCTGCAAGAGCATTCCCATGTACAGTAAGGAGGTGCCTCCGTCCCCGGCTGTCTCCTCCTGCCAGAGGCCTGTTGAAAGCAAGGGTGTTTGTCTGGGCCCCGGGCCAGGGAGAATTCCATGCCAACCGAGCCCGGGACCCCAGCTGCCTCAGACAGCTGGCCCGCTTGATGGGCAGGGGGGGTTAAATGGGAAGACAAATGTTAAAGGGACCCCCTGCAGCCCCCGTCTGCAAGTCCTTGCCCCCAGAGCAGAGCGGGGATGGAGACACCCCCTTCCCTCTGCTCCCCCCGGGCTCTGTCCCTCTGCTCCTTTCCCTGCCTTTCCTTACTTGCTCTTTTCTTTCTGTGCCTCTTTATCTCTCTCTGTCTCCTTTCTCTGTCTCTCTGTCCCTCTCCTCCCTTCCCTTCCTTTTTCTTTCTTGCTATTTTCTTTCTATGTCTCCATCTCCACTTGTCTCTCCTTTTCTCTCTCTCTTCCCCCTTCCTCCTTCCATTTTTCTTCCTTCACTCTCTTTCCTATCAGTGTGTCTTTTTTGCTCTTCTTTCTTTCCCTATTTTAGTCTTTCTTTTTCTCTATTTATCTGTTTCTGTCTCTCTCTTTCTTGATCCCTCTTTCTCTTATTTTTTGCTTTTCTTTCCATGTCTTCCTCTTTTTTGTCAATCTGTCTCTCCTTTTCTTTCTATATGTTTCTCTGTCTCTTTCTTCTCCTCTCCCTCCTATTCTTTCTCATTCTCTTTTCTTTCTATGTCTCTTTCCTTTTCTATGTCTCCATCTGTCTCTCCTTTTCTCTGTCTTTTTCACACTCTTTTCTTTCTGTCTCCCTCCTTTTCTATCTGTTTTCCCTTTTCTTTGTCTGTTTTTTCTCTCTTCCCACTTTCTCCTCCCATTTTTCTTTTTTCACTTTCTTTTCTATCAATGTCTCTCTTGTCCCTTTCTCTTTCTCTATTTTTGCTTTCTTTTATGTTTCTTTTTCTCTCTTTGTCTATTTGTCTCTTTCTCTTTCTTCATCCCTTTCTCTATTTTTTGCTTTTCTTCCCATATCTCTCTCTTTTTCTATCTCTTTTTTCCTCTCTGTCTCTCTACCTCCTTCTTCTCCTTTCCCTCCTGTTCTTTCTTACTTTTTTCTTTCCATGTCTTTCTCCTTTTCTATCTCTCCATCTGTCTCGCTCTCTTTCCTTTTTCCTGTTCTCTCTTTTTTATTCTTTTCTTTCCATATCTCTCTCCTTTTCTATCTCTCCATCTCTCTCTCCTTTTCTCTCTCTGTCTCTCTCCCTTTTTCTGTTCTCTTTTTCACTCTTTTATTTCCATGTCTCTCTCCTTTTCTATCTCTCCATCTGTCTTGCTCTCTTTCCTTTTTCCTGTTCTCTCTTTTTTATTCTTTTCTTTCCATATCTCTCTCCTTTTCTATCTCTCCATCTCTCTCTCCTTTTCTCTCTCTGTCTCTCTCCCTTTTTCTGTTCTCTTTTTTACTCTTTTATTTCCATGTCTCTCTCCTTTTCTATCTCTCCATCTGTCTCGCTCTCTTTCCTTTTTCCTGTTCTCTCTTTTTTATTCTTTTCTTTCCATATCTCTCTCCTTTTCTATCTCTCCATCTCTCTCTCCTTTTCTCTCTCTGTCTCTCTCCCTTTTTCTGTTCTCTTTTTTACTCTTTTATTTCCATGTCTCTCTCCTTTTCTATCTCTCCATCTGTCTCGCTCTCTTTCCTTTTTCCTGTTCTCTCTTTTTTATTCTTTTCTTTCCATATCTCTCTCCTTTTCTATCTCTCCATCTCTCTCTCCTTTTCTCTCTCTGTCTCTCTCCCTTTTTCTGTTCTCTTTTTTACTCTTTTATTTCCATGTCTCTCTCCTTTTCTATCTCTCCATCTGTCTCGCTCTCTTTCCTTTTTCCTGTTCTCTCTTTTTTATTCTTTTCTTTCCATGTCTCTCTCCTTTTTTTATCTCTCCATCTGTCTCTCCTTTCCCTTTTCTATCTGTCCATTTGTCTCTCTTTTTATTTCTGCTGTTTCTCTCTCCCCTCCCCTCCTTTGCTTTCTCATTTTTTTCTTTCTGTGTCTGTCTCTCTCTGCTCTCTTTCTCTCTGAGCCCCTGATCTCTGCAGCATCCCTACCCAGAGGGACAACCCAATTTGGATCGGGGGCTAAGCAGTCAGATATTGTTTGTGATGGGGGCTGGCCGAAGGGAGAAGGCTGTGGCTCTCTGAGCACAGGGAGGACCCCAGAAGGGCAGAGGGAAGGCAGTGGAGGCCCCAGAGTGGGACTTCTCCAAAGCAGCCACTGATGGTCACGTCCTTTTCCTTAAAGGCCCCCCCACCACACCAGACACGTGCCTCCCTGGCCCCCGTTCTCCTGGTGCCCCCTCACTGGGCCCATTCCTCCCCCTCTAGGCTATTTGGATGGCCTCCTATTACTTTTTCCCAGGCTTCCAGTCCAAACTGGGCCGAGGAAGCCCCAGGCAGAGAGGTGACTCTGCTCACATCCCTCTCCTTGGGAAGACCAATCAACATCGGTGTTTACCCCAAGCTGAGTCTGGACTAGCTGGTCTCTGAGGTGGCTCCTGATTCTAAGAACCTAAAAAAGCACCTACTATGTGGAAGTCAGCTAAAGAAACCCCTTCGGGCCAACACCCAGCCCTTCTCGGAGGAGCATTTTCCTGCCTCGGCCTGTGTGGGGGATCTTCCTTCTCCCTCATCTCCCCCGACCTCGTACCCCAGTTACTCCAGCCCGCGCCTCCCCCCTCCATGACACGGCAAGCTCCCTGAGGGCCGGCCCAGGTAGCCCCTAGCTTTCTACACAGCAGCAGGCACTTGTTCTAATGCTTGTTACGTCCGGTTCCATTTCGTGCCTTTCCTGGCTGCTTCCCCACCTGGGCCAGGCTTGTGCCCGGGCGGCGGCAGGCCCCGGGGGGGCTTCCCAGCCTGGCTGCCGCACAGGAAAAGGGCAAATGGGGGGAAGGCCTTTTAGGCCCCAGTGCACCACGAGCCTTTCCATTCGGTTAGAACTGGTCCTTGGCATTTTTCCCCCTCCCTATTTTTTTTCCTCTCCCCTCCAGCGAAACAAAAGAAAGTTTGTTGTTGAAGCTCAAAAAGTTTCTTGGGTCTTGTCCGAGTTCCACCTTGTTTTGTTTCCCTTTCTCGCTCTCCGCCCCCCTCCTGCCCTCTTCTTCCCTGCTACCCCACCTTGAATAAATAAATCGCCAGGTCGGCTGGCACTGGCTGGTAAAGGAGGGTACAAACTCTCTCCTAATTTGATAATTCGCCACCTTCCCCCACCCCAATCCCAATCCCACTGGCCCAGGCTTCTGGGCAAAGGACAAAAGTGGCTGTGGGGGTACACACGGAGCCCCCCCGGCCAGGGCCTCGGGGCCACGTCCCTCCTCCCCCAGAACCAGCTCTGGGCCGGGCCAGAATCGGGCCACTCGATTATTCGGCCCTAAAAGGTGTGTGAACGACTGGCGTCCCAGTGTGGAGGCCTGTGCCCTTCTACCTGCCCGAGCCTTGGTGACACCTGGGTCTCCTGTGCCCCTGACCTTTACCCGCCACCAGTTTTTCCTTTCTGGAAGCCGTCCCAGTGGAGAGAGTGCAACCACCGTGTTTTATGTCCCGAGATCTCAAAGCACTTCAGCAAATTCACTTCTCTGACAGCCTAAAGAGAGGGGGGAAACCGGGGGGTGGGGGAGAGAGGGCCACGGCTGTGAAAATTCCCATTTAGCCAAAAACAAGAGATAAAAGTGAACAGAAGGGAACCTCCCAGCCCCTCGCCACGTCAGACCTCCTCCGGTGAGAGAAAGGAAGCAAGGAACCAAGCCACAAATGACAAACAACGCAAAGTCCTTTCTCAAACCCGAGTGCTTTCTCATACCCCTCCTCATTCTTCATTCAGGAAGCAGCCCACCCCCATTATACAGATGAGAACACTCGGGCAGGGGGAGCCGAGGATTGTAGCAATAATTCATGCTTCTGTAGCACTCTGAGGTCGAGAAGTGAGAGTCAGCCATTCACCTCACAGCAGCCCCATTTTACAGACGGCCAAATGGAGCTCAGCAGGTGGAGCGGAACCAGAAGGGTCACGAAGTCTGGACTGGGACCAGTGTTCTCGCTTGTCTACAACCACTAGCCCTGGGCCTCCCGGGGCCCTTCGGTCGGAGCCGCACTCGGGACAGCGGGGGGAAGAAGGGGGAAAGGAAGGCCTTCGCACCCAGGGCCAGGAAAATGGGGGCTGAAGAAAGCATCTCGCGGTGGGGACGGAGAAGCGGAACAAAATAGTGACTGCACCATCAAAAAATACAAATGGCGTGATGGGAAAGGGGCCCAGACTCCCTCTTCCAGGAAACCATCACAGAGAACTGCCCTGATGTCATAGGATCAGAAGGCAAAACAGCCATGGAGAAAATTCACCAAACACCCCCTGAAAGAGACCCCAAAATTAAATCCCAAGGAATACTGTGGCTGAAAAATACAAATGGTGGTCACTAGTTGTGTGTGACTTGGGGGAGGCCATGTTTAATAAAATTACAAGGTTAGACAGAGGGCTTTCCTTCCGAGCTTAAATCTACAGTCCCACGAGCAGGAGGGACATCTACCCAATGACCGCCATGGGGTCAATGGAAAGTGTGAGTGGTGGAGGAAGGTCCGGCACTAGGACGTGCTCAGTAAGTACAGGAGCAGATTTTCCTTCTTTTAATTCCTCCCTCATTGGAATAAAAGCAGGTGACCTTGGGGAGGGGGGGCTTACTCCCTCCCTCACAATTCTCTCAGGGGCTCCCCAACTCTTTCTTGTCAGTCAGAGGAGCTTCTGTGGCCCAAATACTGAGATTTTGTAAGAATAAGACTTGCTGCAGCCTTCTCCATAGAGGGGAGAAAGAGATAAAGCTTCTAGAAGGATGACAGGGCTTATGGGGGGGCTGGCTCTCATCTGTAAAATGGGGAGGGGGGCTGGACTGAGTCCCCTTCCAGCT
>NC_045428.1:572781574-572941574 GCF_902635505.1 Sarcophilus harrisii | reverse complement strand
GGCCAGTTATGTGCCCGGCACCCTGCTGGGAGGGGGCACCAAGACCTTGCCCTCCGGGCCTTCTTTCTTCCCCAGGTGCAGATGCCCTTTGGGGGAAGTTCCGGGAGGAAGAGGGCCTTGCGCTGCGGGGCCTGACACAAGGCTGGGAACCGTACCCTCCAAACGCTGGAGCCCTATTGGTCTCCCCCCGCCCCCACCCCAGCTTATTTTTCTTTTCTTTTTTGTAAGATGAAAAGAAATGTCAGACTAATTAGAACAATCCTGGGAGCACGTGGCCCAGAGTTCGTCATGGAAATTAACCTGCATTAAGATCAGAGATACTGAAGCAAAAACCTGTGTTTTGGAACAGGATTGGGGGGCGGGAGGGGCTGCTGGCGCTTCGCCATCTCCTCTTTCCTTGGGGTCCCCCACGGCCCCCCGTATTTCACAGCCCCCTGATCCTTGTCTCCTCTGGTCTCTAGCTGACATTTCCCCAGATGGCTTAAGCCCCTTTGGCTGCCCCAGGCCCTGGGAACCAGGCTGGCTGAGGGACAGGCCGTCTGGGGCTTAAAGGCCTGCTTTGTACCAGGTGGGGGGCCAGGCCCGGGGGCACAAAAGAAAACCATTCCTGGCCTCCGGGAGCTTCCTCTCTGTAAGGGAGCAACAAGTACACAGAGAGGGACTGAAGGGAGCAAAGGAAGCCCTGGCCCAAACTTAGGAGAGAGATGGGGGGGCCCAGGAAATGTCAGGGAGTGCTGGGAGGGGGGGCAAAAGGCTGCAGTGACGGCCCTTGACTCAGTCTGAGCGGCCAGGAGGGAGGGGGAGCACCCCCTGTCTTGCCCTGTGCCCACGGAGATGCCAGGCTAAGGGCTGGTCCTGGGTCTGAGGTTTGGACATTGAAGGGTCTTAGATCTTGTAGTTGGGAGCCCTTAGAACCCGGGAGGGCTTCAAAAAACACAATGTCCAAACACAGAATAGTCAGAGTTAGAAATCTCTTTAACAGATTAGACAGATAGTCAGTAAGAGAGCATTCATTAACTGCCTACTGTGTGCGAGGCGGCCGGCTAAGCCCCACTCCCCACCACCATGGGACACCACACTCACTCTTTAGAGCCGTGCCAGCATCATCCCCAGGAAGGAGCTGAGACCCTGCCCCAAGCTGCTCCCTTGATGCCTCCCGGAGGGACTGGCTCCAGGCCCCCGAACCTGTCCCTAGGATGGCCCCTCTGCAGGCTCCACTTTCCCAGGGGATGCCCCAGGCAGTTCAAGCTGGTGGGAGGCAGGAGTGTTCAGCTGGACCCTGCCAGGCCCCCAGACATCCGCGAGCTGCCTCGGCTCCCGGAGGGAGCATCCTGCATGGCCACTGGCGCTCAGGCTGCACTTTGGGCTCTGCACTTTTATGCGGGATCCCCTGTGAGCCCCTCAACTCCCCTGCGAAGCGAGTCCTGTTATTTGCAGAAGTCACTGACTCGGGCAGCGAGGGAGTGCAGTGATAGAGCGCCAGCCCTGAAGTCAGGGGGACCCAAGTTCTAATCTGCCTCCGACACTTAACCCTTCCTGGCTGTGTGACCCTGGGCGAGTCACTTAATCCCAATTGCCTGTTTGGGGTGCCCATTTGGGGGTGCCCATTTTGGGGGTGCCTGTTGGGGTGCTTCAGGGCTCTAAGTGGCTCTGCCCCCGCTGGATGGGCAATGACCTGCACCCCAGCCCGATGCTGGGGCTCAGCCCAAGATGGAGAGGATCGGGTTTCCCTGGTACTCCCAGCGGAGTGGGGGGGTAGCGGGCCCGGAAACTGCCCTCCTACTACAACTGAGCTTCTGGGGGTGGGGGCGGAGGGGTGGGGCTTGGCAAACTGGCACGGCCTCCATCGGGCTCAATTGCCAGCAATTAGTGGCAGCAAAGGGTGCCAGTCTGGCAGCAGCCCCGCCCCCACCTCTGCCCCCACTCCCCCCCAGAACCAAGCCCGGCCCAGCGGGCAGCCCTGGATACAGCAGCTCCCCGGGGGCCTCCATTTTGCCAATGAGCCGGCTTCTTCCCCCCCTTTCTCCCGGCCCCCTGGGGTTCCCACGCCAGCCCCCCTGACTGCACACGTGGTAAGGGCCTCCCCTCTCCCTTCTCCCAGGAAGTGACTCTCTGGGCCGGGGAGGGTGGGAACAAGCGCACAAAAGGCCCGCCATGAATCTCAGGGCTGGGCGGGTCAGCGGTCCCTCCTCCCACCCCCTCCCTGCCAGACCAAGGGCTGCAGGAGGCTGCCTTTCTAGCCGGGCTCGGGGAGCCGGGAGGTTGTCCTGGGGGACCTGGGGGCTATTTCTAGCCCGGGGGCACATCCCCCAAGTCCTGAGCCCCCTGTGGCTCCCAGCTGGGCCCACCTAGTTCCACCTTCTCAGGAAAATCCAAGGGGAGCGCTCTCGGGCCGATGCTCGGGGGCCAGGAAGAGCCCCCAGGGGCTCGGCCCTCCCTCCAGCCCGGCCCTAGGAACCCGGGGACCAGCCGGGGCTGGGGCCGGCCCCCTCCCGTGGGCGGGGCCCAGGCCTGGACAGGCAGGCCTCGGTGAGAGCGCGTGAGGGCTCCTGTCAGTACAGTAACAGATCTAGGTCTCTAAGGCCAGGATTGGCCTGATTCCCCTAAATCCCGGAGCAAAGCTCTGGATGAGCGGGAGGGCGGTGGGTTCCAGTTCTGGCTCTATCTGACCTTACAAGGCCCTCCCCACCTCCCCACCCGTAAAATGGGGGGGGGGGAGCCCGGGGGCAGGGCCAGCCAAGCCCGAGAGCCCCTGAGCAAGTGTTCAACATGTGTTTGCTGGGGACCTGGGCAGGGATGGAAGCACACACACACTTAATCCCCCCCTGGTCAGCTGCCTCCCCAGGCAGCTGTGGGGGGGAGGGAGGGAGGGAGGCTGGGGGCTTAGGGGCAAGGCCGGGGGTCCCGGGGACCCGCAGGGGCTGCCGGCCGAGCCCACCACGGAAGGCGGCCGCCGGCTCCCGCAGCCATCCCTATCCCTCTAAGCCACCTAGTGTCCGAAGCTGGCGCTCGGCGGGGAAGGCTCGTGAGCAGCCCGAGGAGCTCGCAGGAAGGAAGCCCTGGGGACGGCCCTCAGGAACCGGGGGCCTCTCCGACCAGAAGCCCCTGCGTCCCAGAAGGGGAAAAGGGCAAACAGAAGCGAGCTCAGGCGCGGCCCCGCCAAATCCCAGCTCCGGGAAGACGATTTTAAGGGGCATCTCTGCCCCCCTTTGCCAGCCCAGACCTCCCGGGCCCCCAGTGCAAACTCCCGGGCAACTTTGTCCCAGCTGGGACGGCCACCCAAAGCCGGCCGGCTGAGCCGGGGGGCCTCAGCCCCCTCCCACACCCCCACCTCCTCTCCTCTGCCTCCTCCTTTTCTCAGTGTCCTCAAGCCTCTTCTCACCTTGAGGAGCGTTCGGATTACCCAGCATTTACACTCAATGCTCTTCTTTATTCCTTAAGACTTATTAAGAATGATAATGAGCTCCAGAGGAGCCACACGTCCCTGTCTCTCCTTCTCTCTCCCTCTCTCTCTCTCCCTCTCTCTCTCTCCCCCTCCGTCATTCTCTCCCTCTACGTGCCTTTTCAGTCAAAGGCACACAGGACAAATCCAACCAAAAAAAAAAAAACCATCCCCCTTTCCTCCCCCACCCCAGTTTGTTCTCTTTATTATTCCCATTCAAAAAAAAAATCTCCCCCCCAACCTTCCAGGGTCCAATCCATCTCTCTCTCTCTCTCTCTTTCTCTCTTTCTGTCTCTTTCTCTCTCTCTCTCATCTGGACTTTGAACAGGGGAAAAGGGAGAAGGGCCCAGCTTGGCTGGAAAACCTCGTTAACGTGAAGCTCTTAAACGGTTGATTAATTTTTGCAGAATTTACGACAAGCTCTCCCTTTTTTTTCTCCCCCCCACCCCAAGCTGAGACCTTAGAATTATTAGAACTTCCCGGGAACTTGGGGTTGGACAGAGGACACCCCAACTTCCCCCCTTTATTCCTTCTCACAGTCATACGACAGTTTCCTGACACAGATGGGGAGAGACTCCCGTGGAACAGCAGCACACACACTCACACACTCACACACACGTGCACACACACACACACACACACCCGGAGGGCAGCCAGGGCTGGCAGGGAGAAAACCCAAACCTAGCCCCCCTCGTACCTCTTTTCCTCTAACCAAGGAGTGGAGTATAAAATCCTCAGCACAGCCAGCCTCAAGTTGGCCCAGCCAGCCGAGCGCAAGCCCGGCCCCAGCCCTGCCAGCACTCGCTCTCTCCCGGGCAAGCGTTCTCCGGTGGGCACCCACCACCTCCATCCTTCCCCCGGCGGCTCCGCCAGCCGGGCTGCAGAAATCCCCAGGCCCCGGTGCCCAGGCCCCATCTTTCTGCCCGGCTGCCCTTCACGGGAGGGGAAGAGGAGATCCTAATGAAATTACAGTTTTTAAAATGTCTATAAATTAAATCTCTCCCTCTGAATCTTCTGAGCTGCCTCCTTCCCAAGCCTGTTCGACTCCCTTCGGCTCCCTCTGCTAACGTCTGTTTTTCTGATATAGACATCATGAGGTTAAGGCTCAATTACAAGTCTGTTGAATCCTCAGCGTTGAATCCTTGGGCTTCTCTTCAGAAATCAGACACCAAATCTCTTTTTTCTTCTTTATGGTTTTTTTTTTTTTCCCCTTCTGCCTCTTTGCTTATTTTTAATGTCCAAAGCTCCAAAAGGTTTACTCAACTGACAGCTTTGGGGGGCTTCAGAAGCAGACTCACTCTATTATCTTAATAAACAGACGTAATTTTTTTTTTAATCCTGTACGAGACACAGAGAACCCTTCTCTTTTCCTTGATTTTTAATAAAATGATACCCAGAGAAAGCCCTGCCGTGTGAAATCTCAAACAGGAAAAACACCCACCAGAAGCTACAAAGGTTTCTGAGGGCCTCCAGAAGAGGAGAAGGAAGGGGTTCAGTCCAAAGAGCTGCTGCTGCAAGGAGAATGACATCTACCAGATCCCTAAAGTTCTACAGGGAAATCTCAAGGCCCTTTATTAGCACAAGGTCTTGAATGTGGGATCCAAATGGAATTCTCTCTCTCTTACACACACACACTTTTTCCGCCCTCTCCCATCCTTGTCAGAGACTACAGACAAGAGCTTCACAAATCTCTGGACCTCATCGTCCTTCCACCCTCCCTCCAGCCTTCATTTCAGAAAATCCAGGTCCCCGTTGGTTATCTAGGCTGCTAAATCCGGGTAAGGAGCCATCATCAGCTTTATGTTTAAGGTACAAAAAGCAAAAAACACATCCAAAAAAACACCCCAAAACCAAACCAAACCAAACCACCGGCCCCCAAATCAAAACTCATAAACCTTCAAGCCACCAGTTGTTGTTGTTGTTGGGTTTTGTTTTTTTTGTTTTTTTTTTTTTTGTCTTTTTTTTTTTTTTTGCAAGTTACAAACCAGAGGGAATTCTAAAACCAGTTTTCCAAGAAAAAACAAAAAACAAAACCAAATTCACTGGCCCACAAAGGCGAGAGAAAGTTGAGAATCAAAGGCTTCGAAAAAAACTTTGTTTTTCTAATTAACCGAGGGAAAAGAAGGGGTGACATGACCAGCGTCATTCTTTCCTGTAAACAATTTAATTAAATTCTGTTGAATCCAGAAGAAATACTCATTTTGATGCTTTTCTCCCTTCCACCCCTCTTCCTCCAAGCAAATTCCTTCAGGTCACTCCTCCCACCCCGGGCCGCCCCCCACCCCCCTTCTCCACCGGGCTACACAGGCAGCAGTGGAGGCAACTCTGCCTTTAAATGGATTTCCTACACCAGGCGAGGACTGGAGGGCTCTGAAACTGTAAGAATGACAACCTCATCTGTCTGAAAGCTGATACTACAGCTTTTAAAAGAAATGGGGGAAAATAAGCTGTTGACTTCTTGGTTAAAGTATTTTCCTGTTCTAACTCATGTTCTTATGTCACTAAGCTAAAAAAAAAAAAGAAAAAGAAAAAAGAAAAAGAAAAAGGTGGGGGAAGAGAGAGAGAGAAAGGGAGAAAAGATACGACTTTCCTTGAATGATCTGTTTAACCTAAGCCAGAGGAAAAAAAAAAGAAAGTCATTAATTACTTATGTGAGCTATTGCTTCAGAAAGACAATAAACCTGCCCGGTCGCCATGGATATGACATATTTGCTCTGAAAACAACACAATAATTAGCAAAGGGGAAAGATACAAGGAGAATATGCAAACTCCTGAGTTTAAAGCAATAGCGCTCTTTTTTTTTTTTTAAACTTGTCAGACCCTCTTGTTCTATTTGCAATCCAGATCAAACAAACGAAGGGGGGGGATTAAAGAAAGGGGGGTGGGGGGTCTTGGAAATTAAAATAAATAGCTTCTTTTGCGTCAGTGTAAAGAAATGGGGATCTACCCTCGCCACCCAAAAAATAAAAATAGAGAAGGAAGGAGTGAGATTCAAGTCTTGCTAATGGGTGATTTTCTACACAGCTTTTATTTTTATTTTTTAAATGTTTCCATATTAGGCGATCTAACCTGAAATGCATTTTAGTATTAAGGGAAATGTGCCTCGGCACCCCTTTTCCCCCCACTACCACAAGTCTCTATAAATAGTGGGGGTTGGGAGAGCCCCAAAGGGGCAGTGCCTTTGGAAAGAAGCACCTTTTTGGAGAAGGGACCACTCCCCCACGGCCTCCCCCCCCCCCAATCTCTCAACCAAATCTAGGTCTTTATTTTGATATAAAAAATACATTAAATGGTTTTACCTATAATCTAGTCCCTGAGGATCATTAGGAAATGCACTGGCTTTGTATCCTATCTGTCAGGGCGATACATATCTGGCATCAGTGTGAGGTTCGCAATTTCTCGGTGTGTCACAAACCCGAATCGGTCCTTTCCTTTCCCCTTATTTCTTAATTCACTCCTCCACCCACCATCCAGCCCAAAAAGCTTGATGTAAAAAAAAAAAATCTGGAGGGGCTGATTCAGAGAAGGATGAAATGGAGTTAGGAGAGGAAAAAAAAAGTTTCCCCAGCTATCCAGACCCACCTAGGGAAGGTGGCCAGGAGCCTCCCTTAAAAAGCAGGGAAACGGGGATTTTCGCGGAAAAAATATATATTTTTAAGCACTGCACGTTCTGGCCGACCTCCTCCTTCCCCAGCCCCGGATTCCCCGGCGCAGATAAGCTCAGGATCCAGGAGAGAGAGAAGCAGACCCGCCTCGGCTAGGAGTTTAACCACATAAAATGTGACTCTGAATTATCACCATTTTTTCCAATTGAAGAAAGAAAGGGGAGAAAGGGGACAGTGCTTGGGCGGTGGGAAGAGTGTCGGCTGAGCCGCAAGTTGGGCTGGCTCGTTTCTGTAAGCGAGAGACACCGGCGGAGCGGGGAGAGACGAGGCCCCTCGCCGGTCTTCCCGGGTCTGTTTGGGGGCTGCGGCGGTTTTGGTGGAAAGGGCTTCGCAGCCACGGGCCGGGGGTCGGGGAGAAGGGCTGGGGACGGGGCGGCTGCGAGGCGAGGCTGCGACCTGAGGATCGGAGCCGGGCTTTGTCCCGACCGCGGCCGGCTGCGCTCGCCGCCGGGCTGGAGCCCCGACCGCCTCGCTCTCGGGAGGAAGGGGAAGGCGCCGGGGCTCGGCCCCCCGAGGGAGACGCTGCCCCTTTAAACACGCTGGCCCGCAGGGAGCTTGATTTCCGAAAGAGATCCGTTTAGCATCTCCATAGAAACCAGCAACAGATTATCATCAACAGAATAAATAACTCGTCTAATAAATTAAGCAGGAGGCACCGGATCGCTGGAAACCTGATTACCCAAGTTCAGCCGCGCTCCCCGCAAACTCTCCCTGGCCGCCGGTGAGGCGGGGCGCGGGGCGGCGGCAGGGAGCGGCCTGGGAAGGGGAGGGGGCCGGCCCGAGGCCGCGCGGACCCCGGCCCGGCCCCGGAAGCCTCCAGCACGTGGGGCGCCGACCCCGCTCCCGCCGGGCCCCCGGGCCGGGAAGGGGGCGAGCGCCTCGGGGGTCCCGGGAGCGCCGCCGCGGGACCGCGACCTGTCGGGCCGACGGGCCAGACCCGGCCGGAGCGGGGAGAACTTTTCCCTCCGGGGGCGCGCGCAGCTGCCGCCTCCCTCTGTCCCGGGGGCGGGGGGCCGGGGTCCGCGCCCGCCCGCCGCCCAGACCCGCGGTTGTTGTCCCCTCTTGGCCCCCGAAGCGGCCGCGCCGCGGTGATTGACGGCGCATCCACCTGTTCCCCGGCCCGGAGCTTCCCAGCGCGGGGACAGCCGTCCGCCCTAACCCGGCGGGCCCGGCCCGGCGTCCGCCCCTCCTCCCGCGCCCCCGGCCCCGAGGAGGCCCCCGCGGGCGGGCGGGCGGCCACCGGGCGCGGCCCCCCCGGCCCCGCCGCACCGAGGGGAAAGCGAAACTTCTGGCCGCCGGCGGCGATCAGCTGCGCATTCTGCACATGCCACCGAGTAAAAATAACCGGCCGCCGCTGCGCCCGGGCGCGCCCCCCGCCCCTCCGCCCGGGCCCGACCCCGGCCCCTGCCCGCGGCGGGCCCTCCCGCCCCGCCCCTCCGCGACCCCGGGCGGTGCCCCGCCCCTGCCCCGCTCGGCCTGGCTCCGGGCCCGGCCCCGCGCCCCAACTTTCCCCGCCCCCGCGGTCCCGTGCCCAGCCGGCCCCCGCCCGGGAAAGGAAGCGCGGGGCGCTGCCGCCGGCCCGAGCTGCGGGCCGGAGACAAACTTCCCGACGCCAGGAGGGGCGCGCCCCCGGCCGCCAGCCCCGCCCCCGCGGCCCGGCCGAGGCTGCGCGCACCGCGCCCCGACCCGGCCCGCCCGCGGGCAAAGTCTCGGGAAGCGGCCCCTGGCGCCCCTGCCCGCGCCGCCTCCGGGGCCGGGGTCCGGGCGGCCGGCCCCCGCGGGGGGGGGGCGGCGAGCCGGCGTCAGCGAGCACCTGCCCCCGGGGAGCCCGCGGGGGGCGGGGGGGCCCGGACCGCCTGCAGCGCCGAGCCTGGCACTCCCCTCCCCCTTCCCCAGCCCCTGCCCGCCGGGCACCCGGGCACCGCGCGCCGCCCCGCGCCCCTGCCTCGGAGCGGGCTGGCAGCCGCCGCCCCCCGCCCGCTCCCTCGCCCGCTTGCAGGCTCGCCCGCTTGCTGCTGCAGGCGGCAGCCCCGGGAGCGGAGGGCACGGGCGGGGGCGGGGCGGGGGCGCCGCGGCGGCGGAGGGAGCGCCGAGTCTCTTACCTGCACTTGGGGCGGCTTTGGGTGACTTTCCAAGTCCGGGGGAAATGTGTGTGTGTTTGGGATGGAGCGCGGCGGGCGCGCATGCGCGCCCCGGACTCGCCGGATCCCGGATTTTTCGCTCCCCGTCTCCGCTCTCGCCCGCTGTGATTATGGAATTCTCCGCGGCCTAGCGGCGAGTGGGCGGCGCGCAAAACCCGGCCCGGATCGCTCGGCGAGGCTCCGCTCCGCCCTCGCACCCGCGCCCCCGCCCCTCCCGGCCCCGGCCCTGGGCCCCGGCGCCGCGGGCGCGAAAGGCGGCGGGGAGGGGCCCGTGAGCCCCCAACGGGGGCGGGGGGCCGGGGGGCAGAGTTTGCCCCCCGCCCAACACGCCGTGCCCCCGTCCTCGCTGCGCTCTGCCCCCGGCGGCGGCCGCCTCCCCGCGTGCCCGGCGGGATGTCGGCGCCTCGGGCCTCGGGCCCCGAGCTGCGTCTCATGTCGAATCGCTTGCCCCGACTTCGCACCGCGAGGGGCCGAGCCTCAGTTTCTCGGTCCGGAGTAATGGGCCGTTCTCCCGGGGGGTGGGGAGGGGGGAGGGGCGGTGCGCTCCGGGGCCGGAACCTCACCTCGCTTGACCGAAGCACGCGGGTTCGAATCCCACCCGAGCCACTTCAGGGCTGACCTTACGGGTGACATTGAACGACCTTGAGCCGGTGACGGGACTTCCGGGACTCAGTTTCCCCGCCTGTGTTCTGAGAACGCGGGTGGATTCCGCGGCCCCTCCCAGCCCGGTCTCAGACCCCGCGACTCTCCTCCTGGGCTAAGAGCCGCGGATCCCCCAAGTGCGTTCTACCCATTCTCACATTTCTGCACTAGTTGTTTCCTCTAGTAGCGCCTCAGACCCCCAGGGGCAGAATTGTTCCGGTGCCCGCCTTGCACGCACGGCCACAGCACGGTGCTCGGTATACAGCGGGTGCTTAATAAATGCCCCTCCCCTCTTGCCCATCGCCGTCCGCCCCGCCGCCTAGCCCGGCCCCCGGCATACAGTCGGCGCTTAATAACTGCTCCTTCTGACTGTTTTCTGGAAACTGTTTTGTGGAAACGATCACGAAATCAGTGAGAAGAACGGCCAAGGATCTAACAATCAACAAAGCAGAGCAACCTGAAGCGGCGAATAGGGAGGGCGGGCGGAGAGGCCAGAAAAGCGAGGGGCAAACGGTGGCCGGTGGTGGCGCCCTCGGCGCGGGAGCGGGGCGGGGCGGGGCGGGGCGGGGGCCGGCGGGGCGGGGCGGAGGGGAGCGGGGCGAGCGGGGCGGGAGCGGGAGCGGGAGCGGGAGCGGGAGCGGGCTGGGCGGGGCGGGGCGGGAGGGAGCGGAGCGGGGGCGGGAGCGGGGCGGGGGGAGCGGGGCGGGGCGGGAGGCCGGGAGCGGAGCGGGCGGGAGCGGGCGGGAGCGGGGGGGCGGGAGCGGAGCAGGAGCGGGGCGGGGCGGAGCGGGCGGGCCGGCGGGGCGGGGGGGAGCGGAGCCGGAGCGGGCAGGGCGGGGCGGAGCGGAGCGGGGCCGGGAGCTGGGGCGGGAGGAGCGGGGGCGGAGCGGATGGCCGGGGCGGGAGCGGGGGCGGAGCGGAGCGGGGCGGAAGCGGGCGGGGGCGGAGCGGGGCGGGAGCGGGGCGGAGCTGAGCGGAGCGGGGGCGGGGGCGGGAGCGGGGGCGGGAGCGGGAGCCCCGGGGGCCCTCCGAGGCGCGGCGCCCTGCTGAGTCTGCGCGCCGCCTGCACAGGCTCGCCCGCGCCCAGCGCGCCCGGGCGGGCCTACCCCGGCCTGGCGACCCCTACGGCGGGGCCCGGACCCTGAAGGCTCTCGCGCCGCTGTCCCCCCGCCGCGCCGCCTCCCGCTTCGCCAGCCCGGACGCAGGCCTGCGGACCCGCCCCGCAGGGCGCGAGGCTCCCGGGCCGCCTCCGCGTCCCGCACGCGAGCATCTATTCGGCGCCTACTGTGTGCCAGGCCCGGAGTCAGGAAGCCGGGGTTCGTCCTGCGAGATGGGGCGAAGAGTGATTCATCCCCATTTCAGAGATGGCAAAACTGACACTCCGGGAAGGTCAAGTGACTGTTCAAGAGCATGCGACGTCAGGAGCAGGCTCCGACTCCCGTGACAGGCTGATCCCAACCCGCTCCCGGACCGGGAGGTCACCCGCCTTCCTTGCCCGGCAGCCTTGAGAGCCCCGGCGGAATGCGGCCGAGCTTGAGGAAAAGGGCCATTCCCGGACTCTGCCCTTCCTTGGAGCCCTCTCGGCAGAGGACTGAGAGCCCCTTGTTCGAGATCGAGGGTTTTTTCCATCACGTTCCGGACCAGACTGCGCCACGGCCTTCCAAACAAAGTGTTGCCCAAACCAAAAGTGATTCACAGATAAAGAAAGCTTGTGTTCGCTAAATAAGCCCGATGGTGACCTCCCTGGCAGAGCAGGAGGCCTTCACCGGACCTTTGCTTTTGAGTGGGCCAGGAACCGATTTCCTTTTCCAGATGAAAAGACTGAGGCAAAAGAAATGCACCGTTTTGCCAAAGATCGCACAACTAGCGTCTGAAGCAAGATTCCAAACCGTGTCTTTCTGGCTCGATCCATTCCGTCTCGGGCGGCCAAAGAGGAAAAAGCCCATTTAAACCACCCAGACACAATTTAGGCAGGGCGCTTCATCTCTGCGTGCCTCAGTTTCCTCATCTGTAAAACGGGGAACATGATAGACCCCTTTCCAGGGTTGCGGGGCCCCATCAGGAAGTTTCACTTAAAACCATCGCCCCAGTTTGCTGTTGTGAGATGTGGGGAATAGCAGCTCCTCCAGATTGGGATGACGTTTGTGAAGCGCTTTGCAAAAGGGCCACATAAAGCTAGCCATTACTACCACAGCCCTTACTCTTGTCACGAACGATAGGGTTCATTCTAACCTTGGCATCCTGTGATTCTGCGCCTTTAGGAGCCTTGGAGCTCAGCACTCGGGCGACATTGCCTTCCATTTTTTGGTATATTTTTTGCAAACATTTATACATGTCGGTGTTGTCTGCTCCCACACAATTCTGTCCCCTCGAGGATGGGAACTGTTTCCCTTTGGCTTCAACACTAAGCATGACATCTGACACATAGAAGGAGTATGATAATACCTGCCCATTGACTGGTACATTGAGGTCATGTGTTTGGGACTGCCCACAGGCCAAGGGCTACTTCTCCAAGAGGTTGGGGAGTGGAGTAAAGGAGAGTGGATTCTATCAGCTCCTCATTGGAGCTGGGAGAGCTGATTGTTAAATGTTCAGTGTGAGTATGAGCCGATTGTAACATTTTCAGCAAGTCTTGACATTTCTAACATGAGCAAAAGCTACAAATCAGAGATTTTGATTCATTATTTTCTCAATTTTCCAGACTTAAGAAAGCGATGAAGAAAATGACAATAATGCAAATCCAATTCAAAAGTGTGCCCTAGAAAGTCAATTGTTAAATTTTTACAAACACGCTGTTGCTCGTGGGCATCTTTTCCCCCCCTACTGAAGATATCCAAACCTCTGATTCTGCCTTTGCTTTCCAAGTTGAACCACCTCCACTTAGGGATAAGCTCTAAACCAATAATAAGAATTTTTAAATTATTTTTAAAAGAATAATTAAAACATTAGAGTTCATATTAGTAGATTGCTTTCAGATTTGCAAGGGGCTTTCCTTTCAACAATCTTATAAGGCTGGTAGAGTTTTTAATACAGCCAGTTTTACAGATTGGGGAATAGTCTTTAAGAAGCTCAGTCTAGGAGAAGATACTCCTAATTTGAGTATCTGAATGGGGAGCTCAGAGCCGGGTCCACGGACTCCAAATCCTTCTTTGCACAGTGACACGTCATCAAACTCGCCAGATGATCGGACAAGTTTAAACAAAAATGGCCACATTAATCACTTTGTATTATTTTCACGTCTTGTAAAATTTTATCCATGAACATGTGATGGCTGAATCCCAGATGCTGATAAAGGCCCTGGAAGAGCATTGTAAACTTTCTCAACTTTTAGTCTTTTGCCATCCATGAGTATACCTATCATATGAATGGGGGCAGCCGTTTGTAGGTTGTTTTTGAGTCGTTCAGGAGTCTTTGTCACCCTATCTGAGGTTTAATCTTACAGAAGAGAAAGCTGAAGCAAACAGGGTAAAAGGACTCATCCAGAGTCATAACTCAGAGAGTAACTGAGGCCGTATTTGAACTCAGCTCTTTCTCTCTAGGCCTGATGCTCTGTGTACCACCGAGTTGTCCCTGATGGAGACACAGTAGACACTTAATAATGGCTTGTTTAGGTCTTGGCTGCCTGATTGAAAGAAAACCACGATATATATTTTACTGACCCAATATCAGCAGAGATGTTGAGTGTCTCTCTCTGGGTGTGTCTCTCTCTCCCTCTTTCTCCCCTCTCCCTTTTCTCTTTCTCTGTCTCTCTCTCTATGTCTCTGTCTCTGCATCCCAGGCTCTCTGTCTCTTTCTCTCTCTCTCCTTCTTTCCCCGCTCCATTCCCCTTCTCTATTACTCTGTCCCCATCTCTCTGCTTCTCTGTGTCTCTCTCCTTCTCTCTCTCTCCCTTCCTTCCTCCTCCTCCTCCTTTTCTACTTCTTCTCCTTTTTTCTTTTTCTTCTTCTCCTTTCTTCTTTTTCTTCTCCTTTCTTCTTCTTCTTCTTCTTTTTCTTCTTTCTTCTTCTTCTTTCTTCTTCTTTTCTTCTCCTTTCTTCTTCTTCTTTCTTCTTCTTCTTCTTCTTCTTCTTCTTCTTCTTCTTCTTCTTCCTTCTTCTTCTTCTTCTTCTTCTTCTTCTTCTTCTTCTTCTTCTTCTTCTTCTTCCTTCTTCTTCTTTTCTTCTCCTTTCTTCTTCTTCTCCTTTCTTCTTCTTCTTCTTCTTCTTCTTTCTTCTTCTTCTTCTTCTTCTTCTTCTTCTTCTTCTTTTTCTTCTCCTTTCTTCTTCTTCTTCTTTCTTTCTTCTTCTTCTTCTTCTTCTTCTTCTTCTTCTTCTTCTTCTTCTTCTTCTTCTTCTTCTTCTTCTTCTTCTTCTTCTTCTTCTTCTTCTTCTTCTTCTTCTTCTTCTTCTTCTTCTTTCTTTCTTCCTTTCTTCTTCTTCTCCTTTCTTCTTCTTCTTCTTCTTCTTCTTCTTCTTCTTCTTCTTCTTCTTCTTCTTCTTCCTTCTTCTTCTTCTTCTTCTTCTTCTTCTTTTCTTCTCCTTCTCTTCTTCTTCTCTCCTTTTCTTCTTCTTCTTCTTCTTCTTCTTCTTCTTCTTCTTCTTCTTCTTCTTCTTCCTTCTTCTTCTTCTTCTTCTTCTTCTTCTTCTTCTTCTTCTTCTTCTTCTTCTTCTTCTTCTTCTTCTTCTTCTTTTTCTTCTCCTTTCTTCTTCTTCTTTCTTCTTCTTCTTCTTCTTCTTCTTTCTTCTTCTTCTTCTTCTTCTTCTTCTTCTTCTTCTTCTTCTTCTTCTTCTCTTCCTCCTCCGCCTCCTCCTTCTTTTGCTCCTCCTCCTCCTCTTTCTTCTTCTTTTTCTCTCCTTCCCCCTTCCTCTCCCTCTTTCTTTTTACACATATGCATACATGTACATATATACTGCTTGTATCACATGTGCTTGTATATACCTATGTGCTTGCAGCAGTGAGTAGGAATGACAGATGCTTGGAGTCGGGTGTTGCACCTGGGAGTGGGGCTGTATACAATTTTGTACTGACTCGTGTTGTGACCTTGGATAAGCCCACTCTGGAATTTGAGCCTGAATTTCTTCAACTATAAAAGGAGTGAATGGATGGCACAGTCTCTAAGACCTTTCCCAGCTCTGACATTCCACGTTCTAAGGTTCTTCTAGCTCTGATATTCTATTCTAAAGACCTTCCCATCTATGTTTTCTTTCACTTTTATGGAAATGTTTTGTATAGTGGCACATGTAGTCTCTTAAGGGGGTCTGGAGGTGGGGATAAGGGAGAGAATCTGGAACCAAAAAGTTTTAAAAATAAATGTTAAAATAAAATTAATGACGAGGTGAGAAAATATTAACTAGAAAAGAAAAAAAAAAGCAAAATAAAGTGCCAGAGCAAATATAAATACTAAAAAAAAAAAAAAGACTCTCCCAGCTCTGACATTATGTTCTAAGGGCCCTCCCAGCTTTGACAGCCTCTGTTCAAAGGCTTTTCTAGCTCTGACATCCTTTGTGTAAAGTCCCTGCCAAGTGACTCTAAGATCTCTCTCCTCTGCCATTTTGCATTCTAAGAACCTTAGGCGTTAGTCTATGTTTTAGGAGGCCTCCATTCTGGGTTCTCAGAGACATTGCCTTGGGGGAAGGAGCTCTGTATCCGGAGTCAGAAGCCCTCTTTCTGCCATCCAGGATCACCTCTTCCTCTCTGGGGCTCGGTTTCATCACCTGTAAGATGGGGGGGATGGACGAGTGGACCACCGAGGTCCCTTCTCCCTTGAGAGCCGTGAAACTGTGACCCCGAATGACTCGATGTTCTCAGGGTCCCCCAAGGTCCAGCCCGGCATGTTCTGGGGGCCCCCTGAGCTCCGACACGAGCTCACAGCCATTCCCTGGTTTCTGACATCCCGCTTGGGCAACGAGGCAAGCTTGGGATGGCCGAGCAAAAAGTGGAACCAGAGCCCGGGGCTCCCCACCCTTAGAAAAGTTTGCGCTGCCTCCTCTGCCTGTGTAATAGGGATGAGGAAGGAACTCCCAGCGCAGTCTCTCCCCTCTGAGACGGCAGGAAGTCTCCAGACGCTCCATTCCAAGATCTACAGAAAATGGAGGGCGCTCCGAGAGGGTGAAGTTGACCTTGGGGGTCATTTGGTTCAATCCCCTTGTATTTCGGGGGGCCCAGCGGAGGGCCGGGGAGCAGGGATCTCCTTCTGGCCACCAGGCAGTCGGGGACGGAGCCATGTGTCTCCTTTGCACGGCTCACTGCTTGTCCCAAGCCCAGAACCGGAGAGCGCTGGGTGGCCCGCAGGGCTCAGACCCTAGCTCTCGGCTCGGTCAGTCCCGGAACTGCTTCGGGCCGCCTCTGAGGGGAAGGGCCAGCCTGGGTCACCCCCCACCCATCTCCAATCCGAGTGAGTGGGAACGTCTCCACCACGCAGACACATGGCCCGGTGGCCGCAGGACCTGCGCAAACCCTCCCTGGCAGTGACCCCAGCCTGGGCCCAAGGCCGTTCCCGCCTCACAGGAGGGGCCTTCCCCGGTTATAACAATGCTCAGATCTGTTAGCTCGGTTCATACTCAGAGCAGTCCTTCGCGGGAGGCGGGCGGGCTTTGGAGACGAAGCCCCCAGTGCTCTGGGGAGCCTGGGCCGAGGTCCCCCAGCTGGGGACGCAACAGCGGGACTCGGAGCCAGGGTCTCCCCCCAGCCCCTCCTTGCCAGGTTCCCAGAGCCATCCCGTCTTCCTCCCCACAGACCCTGTCCCCGCCATTGGGACCGGCGAGTTCCGCCGCCCTCCGCCCCCAGAGCCCCCCCTTCCTCTCCCATCCCCATCCCCACCAGGGCACCGTCAGTCTCCCACCTGAGCCCCCGGCGTTCACCTTCCCTGCACAGGTTCCATGTGTGCACCTGTATGTGCCCCCCACCCCAGTAGAGCAGAGACCTCCCTGCCCCTTTGTGCCCCAGAAGCTGTGCAGGGGGGGAGCCACATGCTGGGGGGGGCACACGCTGGGGCCCGGGTCAGCTATGGCTGCATCCAAGGGTGGGATGCCGTGTTGGTGACTCCGGGTGTGCATCTGGAAGGTTAATGGACTGGTTATTTATGGTCAGAACCTGGAAAGAAAAGGCAAACCACTGTTCAGTAATGACAAAGTCATTACCTTTTTATTATTTTTCAATAGCTTGGGGAAGAGCTCAGGCTTTTGCCCACGGCCGGCCCCTCCGATCCTTGGCGTCTCGGGTATGGATGAGGGAGAGGATGGGGGGGGCTGGGCAGGGGATGCTTGGGTGGGGCTGGCTGCCCTGAAGCCCTCTGTCACAGGGGTCCCGGGGCCCGACCCTGCTGGGGCAGGCCCTTTCTGCTAGACTGATGGGAAAACTCAAACAATCCCACAAGCAAAGGAGGAGTTCCTTCCCACGGGCCCGGACTCTACTTCCCTTCGCCATGTGGGACACTGGGGGATTTACTTCCTTATCGATGTGTCGCAAATGACCTCCACCGTGCCAGGGAGGAAAGTGGGTCAGGGAGGAAGACCCTCTACCTGAGGGTCCAGGGAGACCACCTGCTCGCTCCCACTGGCCACCAAGGTCACACCCATGGCAATATTGAGGTGCCCCTTCTAGGGGTGATGGGAAGAGCCCTGGATTTGGAATCTGGAGAGAACCAGGTGGGGCCAAATAGTTGCTGCACCTGGAGTCAGGAAGTCCTGAGTTCAAATCCCACCTAAGACACTGTGTGACCCTGGCCATGTCACTTTGCCCTGTTTGCCCCAGTTTCCGCATGAGCTGGAGAAGCAGATGGGAGCCCTCCGGGATCTTTGCCAAGAAAACCCCAAGTGGAGTCACCAAGAGTGAGACAGGACTGAAACACCTGAACAAAAATGAGAAAACTGAACTTTCAAAACAATGCAATGAATCAGACTTGTGTTTGTCACTTTACATCCATTATCTCATGTGCTCCTCACCCTCAGAGAGTGTGCAAATGGGATTATACCCATAATACAGAGAAGGAAACTGAGGCCTAAGGAGATAAGGTCACTGGCCACAAGCTAACGCAGCCCTGGAGAGGCTCCATCTGAACTCAAACACAGACTGCCCTTGCTTCTGTCTCATTCGCTGGTGATCCCGGGCAGATCATGTCCCTGCTCTGCCTTAAAAATGATCCTGACCCTTCACAGGCCAATTGTGACTATTTCAGAGTCTGATTCTTTGTGTGCAGCAAAATAACTGTTAGGACATGAATACTTATATTGTATTTAATTTATACTTTAACATATTTAACATGTATTGGTCAACCTGCCATCTGGGGGAGGGGGTGGGGGGAAGGAGGGGAAAAAGTTGGAACAAGAGGTTTTGCAATTGTCAGTGCTGAAAAATTACCCATGCATATATCTTGTAAACAAAAAGCTATAATAAAAATAATGATCCTGAGCAGATCACTCACCGCTCACGGCTCCTGGAGCTAGAGCTCAGGGCAGAGGGCGTAGGTGAAGGCCTTGGCAAGGTCAGTTACCAGTGTTATCCATCACCCTCGGGACCCTTCCTTTTTAACTGAGGAATCAGAACAAGAAAACACCAAAAAGGCTTCCCCCAAATGGAGTCGGGACCACACTGCGCTGTCATGGGAACCAGTCGATTGGACAAGGCCTGATGAATCACCTGCTCTTGGCCAGGTGTTGTGCAGGAGCTGGGGGTGCAGGGAGGAGCGGAAGAGCCTCTATCTATCCCGAAGGAATTTGCGGTCTGGGGCGGGCCTGGGGACAGGAAGCCCCTGGAATTCAAATGCAAGAAAATGCCAGCCTTGGCCCGAGAGTCAAGCCCCATCTTGGACTAGCTGTGGACACATGAACGCCGTGCCTCGGTTTCCCCATTTGTAAAATGAAGTGGGAGCTACTTTCTAGGTTAAACCTGTGACCCAACAGTCCTAACTTGACTTGAATGAGAAGACTTGAACTCAGATCTCTGTGCCGTTGTGTTTTTGATCTCCATTTCTTTGTCAGATAAGGAAGGTTGGTGTGAAATAGCTCTGGATTTAGAGGCAGAAGACCTAGTTCTGGTAGGGCTATTTTCAGTTTGCATTCATTTATATATTATATTATTAATTATATATTATTCATTAATTTATTATTTATATATTATTGTATATTTTATATATTAATTACATATATTATTACACATGTAATTTATATATATATATATAATTTATATTATATATTATAGTTAGTCACTTAATTTCCAAAGCCTCAGTTTCCTCCTCTATATTATGGACATAATTGTACCGTCTGACCCCACTCAGGTGGGGTGTTGAACAAATGAGTGCCCTAGAAATCTCAGTTATCACTACCCACCACTCAGATTGGCGAAGGTGACAGGAAAAAATAATGACAAATGTTGGAGGGGATGTGGGAAAACAGGGACACTGATGCATTGTTGGTGGAATTGTGAATACATCCAACCATTCTGGAGAGCAACTAGGATCTATGCTCAAAAAGCTATCACACCGTGCATACCCTTTGCCCCATCAGTGTCTCTGCTGGGCTTGTATCTCAAAAAGATCATAAAGGAAGGTAAGGGACCCAGGTGTGCAAACATGTTTGTGGCAGCCCTCTTTGTAGTGGCCAGAAACTGGAAACAGAGTGGATGCCCATCAGTTGGAGAATGGCTGAATAAATTGTGGTATATGAAATGTTATAGAATATTAAGAATAATATTATTAATAATAATAGTAGTAAGAAACAATCAGCAGGATGATTTCGGAGAGGTCTGGAGAGACTTACATGGACTGATGCTGAGTGAAGTGAGCAGAACGAGGAGATCATTTACACGGCAACAACAAGACTATACTATGATCAATTCTGATGGACGTGGCTCTCTTCAATAATGAGATGATTCAATCCGGTTCCAATGACCCTGTGATGGAGAGAGCCATCTGCACCCAGAGAGAGGCCTGTGGGAACTGAGTGTGGACATTTTCACTCTTTTGTTATCCTTTGCTTGCTTGTTTTTTCTTTCTCATTTTTTTCCTTTTTGACTGATTTTTTTGTGCAAGATTACTGTATAAATATGTCTGCATATATTGGATTTAACATATATTTTACCATGTCTAACATATATTGGATTACTTTCCATCTAGGAGAAGGGGTGGGGAGAAGGGAGGAAAATTTGGAACACAAGGTTTTGCGAGGGTCAATGTTGAAAAATTATCCCTTCATATGTTTTGAAAATAAAAGGCTTTAATTAAAAAAAAAAGAAATCTAAATTATTTGGGGCTTCTTTTCCTTTTTGGTGGCTTGTTCTTTGCCTGGGTAAGCTTTCCTCGCCCTTCCTGGTGTGAGAGCCTGTGCCCAAGGGGACATGATTTGGGAGTGGGCTGTGCCCATTTGGGGTGTGGGACTCCAGGCTCCCTGGAGGAGGAGGTTACAGAGCGGGAGGTAGAGGCTCTGTGGGGGACTTCTCGGGGCTTCCCGTGGGAGCCAGTGGGGTTCCAAATGGGCAGCCGGCCCTTCCGTACCCACTCTTCTTCTGCCTTAGTTTGAGCTTCTCATATGCATCCCCATGCACCCCCACACACTTACACCCTTGCCCTGCCTTGTCTGGTGGGCTCCA
Source organism: Sarcophilus harrisii (assembly GCF_902635505.1). Classification (NCBI taxonomy): domain Eukaryota; kingdom Metazoa; phylum Chordata; class Mammalia; order Dasyuromorphia; family Dasyuridae; genus Sarcophilus; species Sarcophilus harrisii. Next base: position 572,921,121 of record NC_045428.1, on the reverse strand, counting down.
AGGAAGGCTCCCGCTACACCTCTTGCCCCTTTGTTCTTCCTTCACTGGCTCCCCCCCCCCACGTCCCCTCTGCCGCTGTGATAACCCACACGTAGCCTCTGCCCTCTGGAATTTATTTTAAGGTCTCGCTTTGTTTATTTATTTTATTTAGAGATTTCTCGGTGCTTTGTGGGGAGGAAAATTCGAATGGGGGTGATTATGAAATACTATTTCACCTCGCTGTTCATTCACAACAAACAAAGAGAAATGATTGGTGATTAAAAATGCATTCTCTCTGCTTGTTTTCTTTTGTTTTACCATTATGGAAATATTATAAATACTGAATACTAATCCAGACCTGCAGGGACCTTACAGACCGAGGTTCCTGCCCTTCGCCGAGGCGCCAGTGCCTTCACCGTTCGTCCTGTTTCCCTTCCCGTCTCCCCCAGACCTGCAGCACTGTCCTGGTTCCCAAACCGAGGGTCTCCAGCTGAGGGGACCTGGGGTGGGGCAGGTTTCCGGAGCTTTAACTAGGCTGAGGGCAACAGACCTCTGGCCCAGGGTGCCAAAATATAGAAGGTGCTGAATCCCTTTCCAGCTGTGTAGCGCTCAGTTACTCAGAGTGATTCATGTGCTCTGCTGTGGTGCACCTTATTCAACCTTGGACAAGTGACTTTTCTCAGCTGCAAAAAGAGCAGCTTAGAGAAGGGCCTCCGAGGCTTTTCCCAGTTATAAAGTTATGATGAAGTCATCAGGGGCTCTCTCTGCCCCTGGCTGCTGCCCCCCGGTGAGACGCCCTTCCCTATGCTGGCCCCCCAAGGCCCCCCCAGGTCGGAGGGGGATTTCACCCCAACTGGCTCAGGAACGTTTTCTGCTTCAGGCCCCGATTACCCAAAAACACCCAGGTTGGGAGGCCTTCTCCCCAGACCGGAATATAACCTGATTCCACCCACGCGGAAAATGGTCTCCCAGTCTTTATACCAACCCCTGCCCCCTCCTTCCTGGCCAGGACAAGGTAGGAGACAGAGCACCAGGAACCCCGGGCTCTCCTTGGGAACCTGGACAAGTCTCCTCGTTTCACTCCCTGACTCAGTTTCTTCATCTGCCAAAGAGGGAACTGGCTCAAATCAGCCAGGTTTCTGTTAGCTTTTGGGTCCGTGCTATATAAATGTTACACACAGGAGACACTTGGTGAAACATTATTGGGTTAAATTGTAGTGAATTCTTTTTTTTTTAATTCTTTCATTTCTTTATTTATTCAATAATTCTTTTTTTGTATTTCCCCCTTTTTTATTATTAATATAACTTTTTATTGACAGAACCCATGCCAGGGTAATTTTTTATCACATTATCCCTTGCACTCACTTCTGTTCCGACTTTTCCCCTCCCTCCCTTCACCCCCTCTCCTAGATGGCAAGCAGCCCTACACATGTTAAATATGTCCGTGTGTATCCTAGATAAATTGTAGTGAATTCTAAGGGCTCTCCCAACTTTTGCGTTTCCATGTTCTAAGACCATTTCCAGGTCTGACATTCTATGTTCAATATTCTAACCCTAACTCTCCTGGCTCTAACATTCTAAGGCACCCTCCCAATTTTGATATATTTTGTTCTAAGGGCCCTCCCGGCTCTGACCTCAGAACCCGGAGGATCTCTCTTCATCCTAAAGGCCTTGCTGGCTCACACAGTCAAACCTGGTCCAGAGTGCAGATGCAGGGGGGGCTGCTGACGGCTCGAGATGTGGCCCACAGGGACCTTGGAGCGGAGCCTGTTCCGTGTCCTGAGCACATCAAGGCCCCTAATTTCCCTTTCCCTTTCTGGGCCCTCTCTTTTTTCAGCCACAAACTCTGCACTTCCCCCATGTATTTCAATCACCAAGGAATAAATAAGTGTCAAAGGGCCAAATCCAATTCCAAAGTGTTACACCGAGTCCAGATAAACAGCGAGTCTCCCAGCGTTGCCTCCTTTTATCCTCGGCTTTATTTAACCAAATTAACTGCTCTCCGTGTCCGCGGCGTGTGGGTGTCCCTCTCTGTCATATAAAATACAATCGAGCTGCTCGCTACATGTTTCAGATACTTTATCATTAACATCAATTCCAGCCAAATTAGGAGTTTCTCCCAACATAATTGCCCTTCCCATTATCCAGCACTTTATTTTTTCAAAGCACTTTCCGATCATTAATTAGTTAACCCTTCGGACGCCCTGGCACAGACACTCAATGTCACCCTCCCTCTCTCCCAGGCAGGAAGGAGGAACAGACAAAGGTCAGGGGACTCGGGACAAGGAGGGAAGGGGATGGGCGAGGACCCTGGAGAGAGGACTCGGGGGGGTCACCCTCTGGCACGTGGGGCAGTGCCCGTTCCTCTCTGACTCTGGGCGTCACAGCCCACGTGCCCAAGTTTTCAATCTGGAGATCTCTTGTGCTCTAGGTTTTGGTGGAAAAGGGAGGTTATGGAAAGGACAACTGGAGTGACTTCTGCAGCATTGGTCCCGGTCTTGTCGTAGGGAAAAAGGGAAGAGAATCAGCATTTATTAAGTGCTTGCTGTGTGCTGGACGCTGCACTAAAGGCTTAACAAAAATTACCTCTCAAAGGTGGAGGCTATAGATGCTATTGTTATGCCCATTTTACTGTTGAGGAAACTGATACTGGCAGAGTGAATGACTTATGCAGGTGAGACAGAATTTGAATTCAGGTCTTTGGGATATTAGGTCTTTCAGTCTATTGCTCCACTTAGCTGCCCTAACTCACTATATGCATTTGGGTAAATCACTAAATGTGCTTTTTCATCTGTAAAATGAGACTGTTAGACCTGATAATCTTTGAAGTTTTTTATAACCCTGACTTTCCATGTTCTAAATCCCTTCCCATCCCTGACCTCCTGGGTTCTAAGGGCCCTCCCAGCTCTGACCTCCCGGGTTCTAAGGGCCCTCCCAGCTCTGACCTCCCGGGTTCTAAGGGCCCTCCCAGCTCTGACATCCCGGCATCTCTAAGCAACCTGGAACTCTGACTTGAATCACCAGAAGTCGGTCCCAGCACCAAGTCTCTGGATCCTGGGCCTCCTCCAGCCCTGTTATTCTCTGGGCCTCTGCTCTGCATAGACTATCTCGGGGTTAGTTCCCCCTGTTCCCTGGCCCATCTTGCTAACTGTGCAAGTACCTTTATAGGTGAGCCCATGATCCACGGCTAAACCTGGCTCTCTTGGGAGTTTGCCGAGGGACTTCAGAGGGGCCATCTTCAGGACAGTGCATTATGATTTATCTCCTGGACATAATTCTGGCTCATCAAGGCAAGCTCTCTGCTTTTGGCTGCCAGGGACCCGCTGTCGAACCACCAATATTTTACATTTATGGCCTCTCCAGAATCCTAACTTCTTTAATGATTTTTTTTTCTTTCTTAAGATATATGCACTGACTCCCAGAGGGCCACTGCCAGAAACTTTAAGAGAGGTTTTCCAAACCACTTATTAACCCTGAGCAGAGTCTTTACGGTCCCTCTGCTTACATGGCTCCACTGGGAGGAGCTCACAGTACTGGCCCAACCAGAGCAAAGCCAGCCTTGCAGATAGATCACAGGCTACTAGCCCAGGAGGAAACTATCCACCCCCACCTTTCCCATGCCGCTCATTTTCATTACGTTTTGCCAAAGTTCTTGGCAAAGGATAGCGAGGGGGAGAGACACACACACAGCGGGAGAGAGAGAGAGAGACAGACAGACAGACAGACAGAGAGAGACAGAGAGAGACAGAGAGAGACAGAGAAATAGAAACAGAGAAACAGAGACACACAGAGAGACAAAGACAGAGAGAGACAAAGAGGTAGAGAGGTAAACTTCCCTGACCTGAAGAAAGGCATCCTCTTTGCTCCATTTTTTAAAAAAGGTCTGGTTTTCCTTTTGCCTGATTTCATTTAGGCTCTGGCTAATTTCATTTCAATCCTGGGCCTGCGCTCAGCTCTAAGGTAATCTCATTAGGCCATTTCATGGTTCTAAAACAGTCTTTGGATATATTTCTTATTAATTCATTTGTGTACATATTGCATCCACTTAAATGTAAGTTTCCTGAGGGCAGGAACTCTTTCTTTTCCTTTTTTTTTTTTTTTTTTTTTTTTTTTTTTTTTTGTCTTTGTGCACCCAGGATTTATCACAGGGCCTGGCATATTAAAGTGTCCAGAGCTGGAAGAGACTTCAGAGATTATCTAAGCAGTCATAATGTTTTACAGATAAGAAAACTAAAATTAGGAGGAGTTAAGTACTTTGCCCAGGAAAATATAGCTATTAAGTTTTCCAAGCAACCCTAACATTTTACAGATAAGGAAACTAAAATTAGGAGGAGTGAAGTACTTTGTCCAGGAAAATGTAGCTGTTAAATTTTAGAAGTTCGATTTTAGGCTTTCTTGAACCAAAATCCAAAAGTATATCTATATCTATATCTATATATCATTTGATAACTCTAAAATGCACTTAATAAATGTTTGTTGAATAAGTGAAAACATGAATTGTATTTTATAGTCAGATAAATAGTGGTGAAATGAAGGGAGAGTCACCAAAGGAGACCAGGATCCAGACAACCCCTCCCCATTCTGAACCTGATATTTTCTGTATACTACCAGATCCTTAACCCCTGGTTGTTGATTAAAATTTCAGGTTTTAATTCTGCCCTCAGCAGGCCTGGTTCTTACAGAGGAAAGTGGCCCAAATGGTGTCAGAAGCAAATTTGTGATGGGAAAGAAGCCCAACGGAGAGGCAGCCTGGGCTCGTGATCCGGGATGCTCGGGGATCAAATCCTGCCTCCCGCCTCCCCCCCACGGTGTGACCCCTGATTCTCTCCATCCATCTATGTGTATTTCGGATATCTCTGTAGGACTTCTGCGCTAAATCGTAGATGGGATCAGACCGGGTTGCCTGTGTTTTTCTCACTGATGTAATCACAGATCCTTAGGGGATCCAGTTAAGAAACCCACACAATCATTTCTCCAAGCTCAGCCCCTGCTGGTGTGTGAGAGCGTATGTGTCAGTGAGTGTTCGAGGCCTTGTCTGCTTTTCTGGCCAATTCTCGTTTGTCCTAATGATCATTTGCTATGATTTCCACCTCAAAACGCTCTCCCCTGGAAGTTGCGAACGCAAATGCTAGTTTCCTCATTGGGGAAATCAGTGTTTCTGCTACAGAGACGCCAGCTGGCCCCGGGAAAAAAGATTTCAGCAAAAAGCCTGGCATTTGGGCTGCTTGTTTCTATGGAAGTTTAAAGGATGGGAAATGAGCAGGTTCCTCAGCACCACATCCCCTCGCACTGACCCAAGCTGGGTAATTAATCTCCTTCTAAATCCCAACAGAATCCAGAAATGTTTTAAGTCAACATGCGGAGGACTAGACAAGGTGAGTCTCGGGGGCCCGGAGAGGAAGCTTGGGAGAGGAATCCACCTGTGGAGCAAGGCGGATTACTGGGGCTCTGTTCTGCCCCAGCTTTCCTCCGTAGCAACGGGAAGCCTCCTCTCAGAGGACTTCCGAATGGAGGCACCGAATACATTAGAGACGGAGGAGGCAAACCGTGTGGTAGAAAGACCCCTGAACTGGGAGACCTCATAGGCTGTCTTTGTGATCTTCGGCAAATCAGTTTCCATATGTGGGACTCAGTTTCTCCATCTGTAAAATCAAAGGGTAGGTGGAATCAAAGATTCAATAAACATTAAAGTCCCTCCCAGCTCTGACCTTCTGGGTTCTAAGGGCTCTCCCAGGTCTGAGTCCTAGGATCCTCTGACAATGGTAAAAGGAAGAAGGATGAGTCTTAGGATGGGTATCTGCATCTCTTGCTTTTGAGGCCATGGGCAGAAAGTGTGGCTATTTGCCACCCTATGTAGTACCAGGCCATGCACAGCTGCCTACTGAGTAAAACTTTGTCTCACTGGACATGGATGCTCTATGAAAGCAGAGACTGGCTATCTTCCTTGTTTCTAAACAAAGGCTCTGCATATAGTAGGTGCTTAATGAATTATTGAATGAATAATTTATTGAATTTTATTTATTGAATGAATTTATTTGAATTAAATGAATAATCAGTCATAGAATCATAGACTTAGATATTTTTTATTTTATTTTTTAAATTATGCCTCTTTATTTTCAAAATATATACATAGATAATTTTTGACATTTTCCCCTACAAAACCCTGTTCTAATTTTTTCTTCCTTTCCCCCATCCCCACCCCCAGTCAGCAAGTGATCCAATATATGTTAAATCTGTGCAATTCCTCTATACATATTTACACAATAATGTTGCTGCACAAGAAAAATCAGATCAAAAAAGAAAAAAATGAGAAAGAAAACAAAATGCAAGCAAACAACAACTAAAAGAGTGAAGATGCTATGTTATGATCCACCCTCAGTTCCCACTGTCCTCTCTCTGAGTGTCTATGGCTCTCTTCATCACAAGATCATTGGAACTGGCCTGAATTAGCTCATTGTTGAGGGGAGCCACGTCCATCAGAATTGATCATCACATAGTCTTGTTGTTGCTGTGTACAATGGTCTCCTGGTTCTGCTCACTTCACTCAGCATCAGTTCATGTGAGTCTCTCCAGGCCTCTCTGAAATCCTCCTGTTGGTCATTTCTTACAGAACAGTAATATTCCATAACATTCATAGACCATAATTTACCCAACCATTCTCCAACTGATGGGCATCCACTCAGTTCCCACTTTCTGGTCACCACAAAGAGGACTGCCACAAACATTTTTTCTCTCCTTTAGTATCTCTTTGGGATCTAAGCCCAGTAGTAACACTACTGGATCAAATGCACAGTTTAACAGCCCTTTGAGCATAGTTCCAAATTGCTCTCCAGGATGGCTGGCTCAGTTCACAACTCCACCAATGATGTACTTGTATTCCAACTTTCCCACATTCTTTCCAACATTCATTGTTATCTTTTCCTGACATTTTAGCCAATGTGACAAGTGTGTAGTGTACTTCAAAGTTGTGTTAATTTGCGTTTCTCTAATCAATAGTGATTTAGAGCATTTTTCATATGACTAAAAACAACTTTAATTTCATTGTCTGAAAACTGTCTGTTCATATCCTTTGACCACTTATCAATTGGAGAATGGCTTGAATTCTTATAAATTTGAGTCAATTCTCAATATATTTTAGAAATGAGGCCTTTATCAGAATCTTTGAATGTAAATTTCCCCCCCCCCCCAGTTTATTATTTCCCTTCTAATTTTGTCTGCATTGGTTTTGAGAATCATAGATTTAGAACAAGAAGACACTTGAGAGGGCATGTAGGCCAATCCCTTCATTCCACAGGTCAATTAGCATTTATGAAACACCTACTATGTGCCAGGAACTGTGTTAGGCCCTGGGGAAACAAAAAAATATCAAAAGATGTTCATTTTTTTTAATGCCCCTGCCCTCGAGGAGTTGTTGAGTTGTTTTTCATTTATGTCTGACTTCTCGTGATCTCATTTGGGCTTTTCTTGGCAAAGATCCTGGAGCGATTTTCCATTTCCTTCTCCAGCTCATTTTACAAATGAGGAAACTGAGGCAAACAGGGTTAAATGACCTGTCCAGAATCACACAGTAAGTGTGTGAGGATGTATTTGAACTCAGGAAGATTAATCTTCCCGATCCCAAGTCCAGTTCTCTGTGGGCCGTGGAACCACCTCGATGTTCTGGAGTGGGGTTAGAGGGTCAGGGAAAATGCTTAATAAACTGTTGGAGGCGGTGATGATGTTTAACCTGGACAGAAGGCTCTGGTTGGGTGGGGGCGGTGGAATGAGGAACCATGAGAATACCTTCAGATAGTTGAAAGGCTGAAATATGAAGGAGGGTTTAGCTTTATTCTGTTGGGCTTCGAGGGCAGGAGTCAGGAGCCAAAAGTGGGAGGTAAAGATGGGTGAATTTATGAACCCTTAGACACCTACTAGCTATGTGACCCTGGTTGCCTCCAAAAAATAATAAATGAAGGTGAATTTAGCAAAAGGTAATTAAAAACAATCTCACAAGGGCTGTCCCAGAGTGGAAGGAGCTGCCTTAGGAAGTGGTGGGTCCCCCTCTTGGGATATTTTCTAACAGAGTCTGGATGGGCTCTTAGGTCAGGAATATTGGAGTGTTCACAAGATGACATTTATGGAAATGTTTTCCATGTGTCTTCTCAATGGGAGAGGGAAAGGAAGAAGGAAGAGAGTCTGGAACTCAAAGTTTTAAAAACAAATGTAAAAATTTGTTTTATGTGTAACTGGGGAAAATAAAATACTAATTTTTTTAATTAAAAAAAGAATATTGGAGTGGGAGCATTTAACTGTCGGAGTATATAGAGCACTGGCTCTGGAGTCAGGAGGATCTGAATTCAAATTTGGCCTCAGATATTTTATTAGCTGTGTGACCCCAGACAAATCTCAACCCCATTGCCTTGCCCCTGCCATCCCATAAAATAAAAAATAAAAAACAATGGAATGGGGATTCTGGCTTAGCTATAGGTTAGCTTAGATAATGACGGAGATCCCTTCGCATTCCACGGTTTAGGATTCTCAGTGACAAAGATTATGGCTCAGTTTCTGGGCTGCTGATGAAAAACAAGTACGTTTTCCCATTGTCGTCACTAAAACAAAGTTATTTAAATATCTAGAAACTATCAGAAACCAGTGGATAAGCACTGGGCTTGGAGTCAGAAAGAACTGAGTTCAGATTTAGCCTCAGATACTTACTATTTATGTAACCCCGGAGGTAAAAGGGAGCATGTTCTAGGCACGGGATACAGCCAATGCAAAGGTGCAGAGGTGGGAAACGGAAGATGATTTACAGGGTATGCAGCCGTGGCTCAGTTGTACTGGAACACGGACATATAGAGCCCATGATCCAGTCCTGCCTCCCCTCTCCCTAGCAAGAGAAACCGCCTCGGATGAGCAGGGGATCCACCCCCTCCCCTTCCCTTCCCCAACCTATCCCTCCAGTTACCTACACAGGGAATTAAGACTCAAATCCTCATTTGACATGATGCAGAAGGATGCTAAGCACTTAAGCGCTGATTAATTAGCAAGCTGAAGCCCCTGGACCCAGACGCAACCAGCTAGCCTGCTGGAGGGAAGCTCCAACAAGCCCCTGGTGGGGAAACTCCGTCTCTGACAGGGGGGCTGGCTGGGCAGATCCAAGAGACAGGTGAGGAGGAGGGAAGCTGGCCGAGGGGCGGGAGCTTTCCTGGTCTTGTGTCCTGGAAAGGAGCAGCCCCGGCCTGCCAGGCCCCCAGCAAAAACTGGAAAGCCAGTTTTAACTCCTTTCTCTCCCAGCGCTCCCCCTCCCACAAATCGTGTGACATCATATGTCACCTGTGACATCAATTGCCAGGCTTTTTGATTCTGCTTCATAAATCCCTCTTTTTCCACTTCTCATCCATCCCCTCTCCCCGGGTCTGTCCCAGAACTGGGCTCCCCATCCTCAGTCGCTCCCGTCTCCCATCCGTCCTTCTCACCCAAGTTCCCCTGGCACAAATCTGATGTTGACTCCCCTCTGCTTTAGGAACTCCAGGGGCTCCCGGGTGCTTCTGGGACAGAATCCAAACTGCTCTGCCAGTCACTCAAAGGCCCCCGGGGGACGGAACCTCTCTGGATGCGGGGACTGTAGTCTCAGTGCCCGGTACGGCGTAGGGGACCGGACCTGGGAACTCTCAGTACCAGAGCCACGGTTTGCTCGGAAACGTGAAAATCTTAGAGAATTCCCAAGATATCTGAGGTTAATTCACCCAAGGGCACTGAGTCAGCAGCGATCACAAGGCCTCGGTCCTCCCAACTAGGAAGCCAACTCTCCATCCACAGCCCACTTCCTCTCACCGTGCGAGGAGCAGGTGATTATTAATTAATAATGATTAATATGTTAATAGCATTCAGAAGTCGATTTATTCGGCTAACCTTAATTGAATGGAAAAAGACCGAGGTCTCTTTTTCCGAGCCCAGTTGGGGGAACTGAGGCCTTGCCCAAGATGGAGCGGTATCCACAGCCCCCGGGACCAAGGTGGGGGAGAGTCCCTGAGGGGCTCCCCAGGCCTGGCTCTGGGGCCCTAATGGACGGACCTCTCCAGGGTACTCTGTCATGTTCATTTGTCACTGAAATGGAAGTTTTTCTTTAAAAATATTTTTCAAAATATAGTGAAGACGGTTTTCAACGTTCACCCTTGCAAAGTCTTGTGTTCCACGTTTTTCTCCTCCCTCTCCCCTCCTCCCCACCTTGGGTCCTAGGCAGACCGGGGTAGGGGGGGGGCTGCAGATCCCAGGCCCGGCCCCACTCTGGCTCACGGGGAGACTTTCTAGGAAAAGGCAGATCCCAAGGGCAGGAGCGGGGAGCTCTGAGTCAGCTCTGCCTCTGAGCTCTGGCCTATTGGAGGACTGCTTGGGGCAGCCCCCGCCGGCAAGGTGGGCCTGCTCTCCCCTGGATACCCCTGGGTCTCGGGCCTGGTACCCGGCCTGGAAAGTCAGGGCAGAGGGCACTGCCCTGGAGGGAGGCCTGTCCTGGTGGGGCCGCTGCCCCTTGGGAAGGTCTCAGGCTCTTCCTCGATGTGCCCCCACCCGCCATGAGCTCTCTGCCGGGGAAATGAGTCGGAGCTTGGGGAAAGAAAGAGGCTTGGGGAGGGTCAGAAAACCCGCAACCACTTCTGCCGCTGTCTGGCTGCCCCACCCGAGCCCCTTCCCTTCTCTGTTTCCCCCTCTGTGAACTGAAGGACCAGACTATGGGCTCCAACTTCTAAATCTTAGGAGCGACTTTTACAGAACCTTTTTTAATTTTATGATTGACTTGGAGGTTTTATCTGATGCATTTTATCAGGTCCCTCCCTGGGTCTCAGGTTCTTCTGGAAAATGAGGGCCTGGGACAGATCAGAGTCTTCCTGCGCTAGCCCTACCTCCCGGGTGAGGGAGCAGAGGTGCGGAGACTGACTGGCCCACGCAAGGGGCGTCCAAACAGAACCTCTGCCCTCCAGGACCGGGAGACCTTGCCAAGGGCCCGACACATAATCCTCCGTGCAGTCCAGCTCTCTGCCTTCTCTGCCCGGGACTGGGAACCCCCAAGGCCTCATCCCATGCCCCACGCTCTCTTCTTCCCCTTCTGTGGCCTCCAGAGCGGCCCTGCTGCCTGCAGTGCAGAACCCCGGCACCCACGGCCCAGGGACCCTGCCCTCTCCCTCCCGGCCTGCCCTCGCTCCGCTTCTCCCATTAGAACTTGAAGGGGCCTCGGTTACCTCCCAGTGCCAGGCCCTCTCCTGACCCCAGGAGCCAGCAGGGTCCCACAGAAGGGCCCTCTGGCATGGGCAGCAGGGCCCGGTTCTGACACAGGCCCCGGGGGGTCTCAGTGCCCACCTGGGAGGTTTGCCGTGCCCATTGACTGTGTGAGTTCCCAGGTGGGGGGCCATGCTCTGTTACTGATGGACTCTCCTTCCTCAACCTGGGGGCAGGGGAGCTGCCCCTGGGGAGGGGGAGAAGCCAGGGAACACCCTCCTCCGCACGCACAGACAGACAGACACAGACACACAGACACACGGACACACACTCGGACAGACAGATGCACAGCTCAGCCCCTGGGGCCCCACCTCTGGAGGTGGATGGTCACACAAAAGGGAGCTCACCTGCCTTCTCCATCCCCTGGAGTATTTGCTTAACAGTCAGCCTGGAAACAGCATTGTCCAGGACAAAAATGGGAAACATTAGGCCCATTTCGCTTTGTTTCGTTTTTCTGGCTGCCCAAATTCCTCTGGGGCTGGGCCCTGGGGAGTGGAGAGCGCGGAGCCCCATGGGTCCTGGAGCAGGGCGGATGCAGGAGTCCAGGCTCCGAGGCTCCAGGCTGGGCCCCCACTTCCCCTGGGGCCCCGGGATCTGGGTGGGAGAGAGCCGGAACCCCAGGGCCTCAATCCCTATCCTGCTGCATCAAGGACCTCCGGGGTGGTCCTGAGCCCATCAAATGCCCATTTTGGAGGTGGAGGGGCCTTGCGGCTCTTCCAGGAGGGGGGCCCTAGGGCAGGGGGCTGGCTAAGTGTGGGGAGATGCCCAGGGGTCCCCTATCAAGGGTTCCCCTACATGGGAAGTAGTGGCCACCATAAACTAGGGCTCTGGGGAGGATTTCTGAAGTCTTCTGCAACTAAGAGTTCTCGCCTGAATGTGTATTTGCTTATTAAACACTCTTATGGGTGGGAGTCCAGGATGAGAGAAATAAGTGCTCAGTAATAATGATCAATAATTGATTAAATAATAATTTTTATTAAAAAATAATTAATAATAATAAGACTCAATGATGTTGGAAAAGTCATTTCTGCTCATTAAGTTTCAATTTCTTTATCTGTAAAATGAAAGGAAAAAATCACCTTTAAGATTCACAAATCACACATCTTATACTCTAGATTTCTTTCAGCTCAGACATACCATGTTTTAAGGGCCTCCCAGCTCTGACCTCCTGGGTTCTAAGGGCCCTCCCGGCTCTGCAGCTCTGACCTCCCAGGTTCTAAGGGCCCTCCCAGCTCTGACCTCCTGTGTTCTAAGGGCCCTCCCGGCTCTGACAGTCAGCTCCAATATTCTATATTCTAAGGTTTCTTCCCACTCTGACATTCCATGTTCTAAGTTAGCCAGACCTGGAAAGGCTAGCAAAAGTTGTCAGACATGAGGAAAAATATCAAAGGCAAAAAAATCGGGAAAAAGGTATTAAAATTATTCTTATTTGTTGGTGATCTGATGGTTTAGTTGAGAAATCCTAAGGAATAAGCAAAGTTATTAATTGAGACAATAAATATCTTCAGCAAAGTTGCAGATTACAAAATAAAGCCTCCAAAAGCAACAGAATTCTTATATAGCAATAAAAATACATATAAAAAAATAATAACAGAAAGGGAAATCCCACTCCAAATGGCCTCAGAATGCACAAAATAGGTAGGAGTGATGCAAAAATATTTGTAGCGGGTTTTTGTGGTGGCAAAGAATTGGAAACTGAATGGATGCCCATCTATGGGGGAATGGCTGAGTAAGTTGTGGTTGGTATATGATTCTGGTAAGAGTGCTATTGTGCTATAGGAAATGACGAGTGGGATGCTTCAGGAAAAACCTGCAATATTCACCTGAACTGATGCAAAGTGAAGGGAGCAGAACCAGGAGAACAATATCCACAGTATCATCAGTGAAGAACTATGAATAACTTAACTATTTTCAGCAAAATAATTATACAAAACAATTCTAAGGATTTAGGACAAAAAACTAGAAAATGCTGTCCACCTCCAGAGAAGAACTGATAAAATCTCCATGTAGATAGAAGCATATTTTATACAACTTGTTTTTCTTGGGATTTTTTTTGGCCTATATTCTTTCTCTTTTTGTTGTTTTTCATCATTTCAGCCATGTCTGACTCTTCATGACCCCATTTGGGGTTTTCTTGGAGTAGACACTAGCGTGGTTGGCCATTTCCTTCTCCAGCTCATTTTACAGATGAGGAAACTGAGACAAATGGGGAAAAGTGACTTATCCAGGATCACACAGTTAGTGGTTGGCCATTTCCTTCTCCAGCTCATTTTTCAGATGAGGAAACTGAGGTAAACAGGGTGAAGCGACTTATCCAGGATCACACAGTTAGTGGTTGGCCATTTCCTTCTCTAGCTCATTTTTCAGATGAGGAAACTGAGACAAACAGGGTGAAGTGGCTTGACAAGGGTGACACAGCTAAAAAGTATCTGAGGCTGGATTTGAACTTGGAAAGATGAGTTTTTCTGACTCCAGGCACGACACTCTATCCACTGTGTCACCGAGCTGTCCGAGTTCTCTTTTGCAAAATAGCTAATATGGAAATTTAACTGCATATATATAATTTATATTAAAGTACTTGACTTCTCAAGAAAGGGGAAGGGGAGAGAGAGAGAGAATTTGGAACTCAAAAATTATTTTTAAAAAAGAATGTTAAAATTGTTTTTACACCTAAGTAAGAAAAATAAAATAAAATAAAAAAAACTCTTGAGAAAAAAAAATGTCTAAGAGTCAACTTCCCAAAGCAAATAAAAACTTATAGAGCTTCAATTACAAAGTGCTGATCAAAGAAATAAAGCTCCTAAATAGCTAGAGAAATATTCAGTGCTCATGGCAAGGTTGTATCAATGTAATAGAAATGACAATACTACCAAAATTAATTTACATTTTTAATGCCATACCAAATTATTAAGGGGAAACTTTATAGAACTTGATAAAATTATAACAAAATTTACTTGGGGAAAAAAAACCCAAAAGCTCTATAAGGGGAAAGATGAGAAGTAAGAACAAAGGAAGAATAGCACTTCCAGACCTCAAATGATATTATTTAGCAGCACTCATCAAAAGCATCTGGTATTGGTTAAATACCAAATCAATGGAACAGATTAAATGAGGGAGAATCAAGAAACAATGGAACTCAATAACCCAGTATTTGATTAAGTGGAAAATATAAATTATCCACAGGAAAAACTCCTCATTTGATTGAAAAAAAAAAACATGTCTACTAATAAAACTGGAAAGTAGTCTGGCAGAAATTAAGCTTAGACCACTATCTTACACCACACTCCACAACACAGTCCAAGTGGATCTATGACCTTGATAAAAAAGACCATAATAAAAAACATCAGCCGAGAAGTGGATCATTTCTGTTTCACAACTATGAGTAGGAAATGTGCTCTTAGCCAAACCAAAGAGAGATAGCTATGAAAGATAAAATAGATAACTAACTCAATCAGCCAACCAACAAGCATTTATTGTTTATCGTGTCAAGCATTCTGCTCAGAGCTTGAGATATCCCCCCCACAAAAAAGCAAAAATATGGATTTTGTATTGTGAAAATGGGGGGGGAGACCCATGAAGCTGGGAGAGGGGAATGGGAATCTGGAGGAAGGTGAGCTAAGGCTTGAAGATAATTAACCAGAGAAGTCAGGAGGTGAAGATGAAGAGGGAGAAATTCCAGGAATGGGAGAACAGAAAGGGGGAAAGGTACCAGGCCTGGAGATGGAGTATCTTGTGACCTTGAGGAGGTCAGTATTGTTGGATTGTAGCGTATTTGGAGAAGAGTAAAATATAAAAAGACTAGTAAGACAGAAAAGCACCAGGTTGAGGGCTTTAAAAAACCCAATAGATTTAATTGCAGAGATAATAGGGAGCCACTGAAATTTATTGAGTAGGGGAGGTGACACGGTGCAAGTCTCACACTTTTCACATGCTTGGGGTTGATGACCCCTCCCAACTCAGTGGGGTGAAGAACACCAGTTCTCTCCACCAGAGATGGAGATGGAGTACATAGGAAGGAGCGACCACTGCCCATCCATGGCCATGGCTGAGCAGGTCAAACAGAGAGCTGCAGATGGATAAGGCTGAAAGCCGGGGTGTGCTGGGGCCAGTTCTCATCCAAGACTCCAAAGAATTTAATTTAAAAAATTTATTTATTTATTATCTATATTTATTATTTATTATTATTTTTGTATATTATATATTAAATAATATTAATATTATTTATTAATTAATTTAATTTTTTAAAAAGTGTTTACTTTTTGAGTGTGAGCATTTAGCAAATGTTACAAATTGGGACTTGATTTATAGTTCTGTTGATTGTCCAGACTTAAGAGAGGGATGGGAAAAGTGTCTAGAATGCAATTTAAACATAAGATTGTGTCCCTAGCCTAGCCCAATGCACACCATGCACAAGTGAGCACTGAATGCAGGATCCAATCAATCAGCAAGCAGTGGGACAGAGGAGATTTGGTATCCATGGGCCTGCTCTGGAATCCCGGTTCTAGAATCCCCCACCTGTAAACATGCACCAGGGTGACAGATCTTCTCAAGGAGCTTGGGACCCCCTCCCCCAATTTTCTTTGGGTCTCAGTTTCTTTAAAGTGAGAGGTTGACTAGACACTTCTTTTTTAGCTCTAAATTTGATCTGGTGAAAGAGATGAATGAATATCACAGTCTCTTTTCTCATGAAAATCTGCCCTTTGTTCAATTCTATCAGCCCTTCTTCTCTACCTCCCTGCCTGGGGTCAAAGGGGACCCCCCCCCGCAGTGTCCTCATCCTGGGGAAGCCCCCGCCTTGTGCCGGCCTTGCCCATGCCCCATGCCCCATGTCCCAGCTGCTCCCCGGCCCAGGTACACACTGTACCTGGAGAGATCTATTGCAGAAAGACAAAGGTCGCTGGATGGGGGGGTGGGGGTGGCGGGGGGAAGCAGGCTCCTGACTCTGACAGGGCCCCGGCCCCTTGTCCTGAAGAAGGCAGGATGCTGCTGGGCCGGGCTGGCCACAGGAGGGCTCTGGATGGGGGGGTCCTAGGGTCTGGGGGCTGCCTCTCAGAGCTGGGGGCTGTGGTTGTGGAGAGGCCGTCCTAGCCCTGGCCCACCCAGGGCAGGGCGTGATCAGGGGGACAGACAGGTGGGCAAGCGGCAGGAGGCCCTGGACCGTCCATCCTGGCCCAGCAAAGAGCCCTTAGAAGTGATGAGACCCTCCTGCAGGGAAGCCAAGAGGGGGCAGGGCCCTTTTCCAGACCTGCCGAGGGGCCCTGGGGGCCCGGTCACTCCCACCCGCCCCACGCCTGCAAGTGACAGAAGACATCGGGGGTCCAAGGAGGTCCCGGGCAGCCAAAGTGGTCACGGCTGGCACAGGGCCAGGAGTCCGCGCAGGAGCCTTCCCCGTATCTCCACATCAGGGTGTGGGGCAATTGGCTGTTCGAAAGGGGACCCGGGCTTTATGATGGGCTGAATGTTATCATCCCTGATAAGAGGCAAATGTGAAAAAAATGAAAGCAAAAAGAAAAAAGGGAAAATAGACATCAAAGTGCAAGGGGATCTAAGGACACTCACCTCAGCAGGTATGCAGGGCTGGCAGGCTGACAAGACCGGGGCACTAGGGGGAGGGGACAGGCTGGGGTCCCTGGCTGAGGGGGCTGGGAGATCAGAGAGAAAGAGGGGGAGGAAGGGAGAGACAGAGACAAAGACAGAGAGAGATTCAGAGAGACAGAGACAGAGACAGAGAGAGATTCAGAGAAAGAGATTCAGAGAGAGAGAGAGACAGAGAGAAAGAGAGAGAGAGAGACAGAGAGAGAGAGAGAGAGAAACAGAAAGAAAGAGAGAGAGGGACAGTGAGCAGGTCCCTGGGTTCATATGAAGGGGCCCCTGGGAGCCAGCGTGAGCCCCCACGGCCCTGCTGCTGTTTCGCTCGGGTTGCTCTCTGGTTCCCATTGGTCTCCTCTTCCTTCTCTCCAGCCCACCTGGACCCTCTCCCTCAGCCCAGCTAGTCCCTCCTCGTGCTGACCGGCTACAGGTCCGGAGGAGGGCCCAGAAAGAACAGACCGAAGGCCAGAGGGATCAGCAGGAAGACCCGAGGTCCGTCCAAGCTGCAGGAACTTGGGTTAGTCTCTCCAGGTTAGCAAACATTTATTAGGGATTCCTGTCTGCCAGCCGCTGTGCTAAACTCTAGGGATACAGAAAAGGGCAGTGCCTGGGCCCTGACCACTGAGCTCACATTCTAGTGGCAGAGACTCTCTGGGCCTGAGGTTCCCCCTGTGTGACGGGTCAGACTTAGGGGCCTTGAAGGTCTCCTCCACTGTGCATCTGTAAGCCTGTGATTCCTTGGTCCTTCCCACAGGGCCTCCATTCTCCCTTACCGCCGGCCGAGGCTAAGGCTTCAGAGTCAGGGAGGCCCAGCCATTGGCCATAAGGGTCTGTGCCCGAGACTCCCCAGGCCATAAGGGTCCGTGCCCGAGACTCCCCAGGCCATAAGGGTCCGTGCCCGGGACCCCCTAGGCCTTCGGTGGTGCTTGTTCCTGGTGCCACACGGCTCCTCCGCCCCTTTGGCCTCTGGGTGGGGCTGGCAGATGCCAGGGGGCCGGGCATCTGGAGTGCCAGGCAGAAATGGCCCTGGCCCTGAGCGACTTCACCCCATTCCCAGGAAACACAAAGACCTTCCCCAGAAGCCGGTCTTTGTCCCTGGGAGAGCTGGAAAAGCAGCCCCCTCAGCCAAAGAGTGTGAGCGTCCGACTTTACAGAATCGAGAGAAAAATGGAGATGACCTTGGGCGGGAATGACCTTCAGATGGGGCAGGTGCCCCCCATGGGGAGACCGAGCCGGGAGAGCCATCTTCACCCCCAGCCCCCAATTCTGACACACCCAAGCCCATTTGAGATGCCTGGGAAGCCCAGCAGCGGGAGGCTCTCGCTCTGTCTCTCAGGGGCTTCAGATCCGGGGTGGGGGGCTGTTTCATCAGCTCCCCTCAGTTCCAGCCTCCCCTCAGTTCCAGCCTCCATTCAGGGCTCAGCCCGAATAATCCCTCCTGCCCAAACCCTCCACTTTGAAAAGGGCCCTTCCAATCCTGCCCTTACTTTGAAATGTGTATTTATGGCGTATTTCCCCAATAAAACGCGATCATCTCATTGTGGGCAGGAGCTAGTGCCCCCAGTGCCTAACCCTTTGGGGGTGAGAGAGGGAGGAGACCCCACCTGAGACTTCATCTGTACAGAGAACTTCTGGTGAGGAAACTCCCTCCACCAACACGGACGAGCGTCTCCTCTGTAATTTATTGTCCTTGGGAATTGTCTAGAGACAGAGAGGTCAGTCTGTGTCAGAGGCTTCCTGACCCTGAGACCATCTGTCTCTCTTCCCCATCTGGCCCGGTATACCGTAGGTACTTAATAAATGCTCTGCTTGAACGAGATCATGGAATTTAGAGCTTTCTGGGGCTCCGTGGCCTTAGAGGAGAGAAGTTCAGTCAGCCCACGCCGCCGCTGGTCAGTTGTTCTAGGGAAGGACTGCAGTCAAGATGGCAAAGCTTTGTCTCCATCCAAATGGTTCCCGGGCCCACAGATTCCCTGGTCTGCCAGCAAGATTTGCATGGTCCCCACCCAGTCTCCCAGGGCCCAGGTCCCTTCTTCCTGGGCTTCCGGGAGCCCTACGAAAATATCTGTGGCTGCACAAAATCTAAGCCTTCTCCTTCCTCGTGACTCCCAGCAAAGAGAATGACCCTGAGGAAAGAAGAAGAAGCGGACGAAGGTCGTATATGTTTTTTAATTTTAAAAATGTATTTATTTTTATTTTATTTTCTGAAGGTCATATTTCTAATTTGGCCGATTCCCAGCAGGCTCCCCTGCTGATTTTCCTAGTGTCAGGTTGCATGGCCCGTGCTTGTTTCTGGGAGATCTCCCCTTTAAACATTCTCCAAGCTATGGGTCTGCCTCAGAGCCAGGAAGCTTCTCTCCATCCGGGTCTCAGCCGAATGCCTCTCCTGTAGGCCTGTCGGTGCAGACCACCACCAAAGCCCCAGCGTCCATTTGAGTCTCAGCATTGTGACGACAGACCCCCTCCTAACCCTGAAAAGGGTCTGCAGGATAGACCACAGACCCCCTCCTAACCCTGAAAAGGGTCTGCAGGATAGACCACAGACCCCTCCTAACCCTGAAAAGGGTCTGCAGGATACACCGCGGCTGGAACCGTAAACTTGGATTTAAGGATCAAGTCACCAAATTTTCTCCACTTTTCTCAAGAACCTACCATGTGATATTGGATTTCTGGCCATCCAGGGGCAGGAGGGGGAAGTTTGGAACACAAGGTTTTGCAGGGGTCAATGATGAAAAATTATCTGTGCATGTGTTTTGAAAATAAAAGGCTTTAATTTAAAAGAAAAAAAAAAAGAACCTACTATGTGTCAGGTATTATGCTAATCACTGGATGCTACATTCATTGGCAAGCTGGGTGTGTCCATGGGGAAGGTAGCCTGGATGGGCCCATGCCATAAAAGGTCTGGAGAAACTGGGAGAAGAGAAGACTTAAGAGTGAAGGAGAATATTGGGTGTATTCAGACACTTAGGAGTTTTCAAGGGGAAAGAGGATTTGCTTGATTCTGTTGAGTTTCAGTGGGAAGAACCAGGCACTATGGATAGAAATTACAGTTCTGTAAATTATAGCTCCATAGAAAGAAATCCTTTGTATAAATGTGTTCATACATATTGGATTTAACATATATATATATATATATATATATATATATATATATATATATTTTATTTTTATTTTTAAAATTTTTTATTATAGTTTTTTATTTACAAGTTATATACACGGGTAATTTTTCAGCATTGACAATTGCCAAACCTTTTATTCCAACTTTTCCCCTCCTTCCCCCGCCCCTCAAGATGGCAGGTTGACCAATACAGGATTTAACATATATTTTAACATATATTGGACTACCTGCCACCTAGGGGAAGGCGTGGGGAGAAGGAGGGGAAAATCTGGGACACAAGGCTATGCAAGGGTCAGTGTTGAAAAATTATCCGTGTATTTGTTTTGAAAATAAAAAGTGTTATAAAAGAAGAAAGAAATCCTTCCTCATCATTAGAGATCCGTAAAAGAGGGGTGGGATTTTTCAGGAGCTCTTCGGAGAAGGATGAACCCTATCAAGAACACTGGAGAGAAGGAGGCCCTTTGGCCCCAGTCAGTTACAGTTTCTCCCTTCAGGAAGCATCTAGTCATAGGGTCAGAGATGGAAAAGCCGGGGGTCTTCAGTTTTTAACACTTTCGTTTTACAGATGGGGAGACAAGCTCCTCAAAAGGAAACCGACTTGTTCAAGGTCACCCAGGTAATGGTACCCAGGTCCCCTAACTCTAAGAGGAGACAAAACCACTGTCCTCAGGAATCCAGTCCAGTCCTGTCCTTGGGCCCCAAAAGCCCCCAGCCCAGCCCCTGCCCATGCAGGCATCTCCAGACCACTTGAAAACCCCAGGAAGATGGTGTCATTGGGACTGCCCCAGCCCCTTAGGGGCTGCAGCCGTGATAAAAATCTTGCAGTAGAGCTGAGAGTGAATAGAGTAAGAGGGAAAAAAACCTCCCAGTGCCTGACATTCTTTTTAGGATGCTCATAAAAAATAATGTAACCTGTAAAATCCTCAAGCTGCTTTCTGGCCCGTAACTCCCTCCAGCCCCCCCAGGCCCCATCCCAGCCACAGCTCAGCCCGAGTCCTCCTGACCCTCCGCTTGTTGGGGCCCGGCAGCTCTGGATCGGGGGGCAAGGGCACCTGGGGCTGCTTTCTCTCTCCCTGAGCTTCTATTTCCTCATCTTTAAAATGAGCATCTTGGATACGAGGAGCCCTAAGATGCCCAAATCTCTGGTTCCAGGCTAAGGCTTCTCTGTCCTTCTTCCAGCCGGGACACTGACTTACCCAGCTCGGGGTCTCCTCAGTCCTCCTCATAGAGTCTAATCTTGTGGTTTTTACAAATAAGGAAACCGAGGCCAAGGGAGCAACTTGTCCCACAGCTGAGAAGTATCAGAGTCGTCCAGAGAAATCAGAGTTTCTTTTTTCAGCAGGAAAAGTCCCCTGTAATGAACTGATGCAGAGGGAAGCGAGCAGAACCAGGAGAACATGGACATGGTAACAGCAACATGTTGGGGAGATACCCTGTGACTGACTTAGCCCTTCTCAGCCATACGCTGATCCAAGGCCATTCTGAGGGCCCCGTGACAGAAAATGCCACAGAGAAGGAGCTGTGGGAGCTGAATACAGACAAAGGCAGACCAGTCTTCATTTGTTCTAATTTTTTTTCTTTTGGTCTGTTTCTTCTCTCACAACATGGCTAATATGGAAATATGTTTTACACAATTGCATGTATGGAGCTTCTATCAAATTATTTAGCATCTTAGGGAGGAAAGAAAGGAAGAGAGGGAGAAAAAATTTAAATTCAAGATTTTATAAAAATGAATGTTTACAATTGTCTTTATATTTAACTGGAAAAAATAAAATGCTATTTAAAAACATTAATTTTAAAAAATGGTCAATGAAATCAGGCTCCGGTACCCACGGGGGAGGGTCTGCCCCATCCCCTTGCCCCCACTGCGACTCCGGAGCCCTTTGGTTCTGGCTGGGAGAAACCTCCCAGGCTGGGAAGGTGAGAATATGCCGGGGCAGATCCTGGCTCCGGCTCTCGGGGTGAGTCACTGACGTGGGAGTATTCTCTTGGATCCGGAATCCCAACTTTTTGGTTTTGGTTCCTGGGAATTACCCTCGTTGGGGCATCAAGGACCAAACTGCCAGTTTCCTGGGTGCCTGGGTGAAGGGTGGGGTGGGGTAGAGCGGAGGTGCCAGTCAGCTCGGACGGAAACCGCCTGGCAGCCGACCCCGTGTCTGTGGGCCTCAGTCTCCCCATGTAGAAAACCATCACTGGGGCAGCTAACAAGAGCCCTCGCTGTGGATTCAGAAGGACCTGAATTCCAATCTAGCCTTGGACACTTACTAGCTCTGTGACCCCTGATTTCCTAAGGGGAAGCTTCATAAATCATGGGTCTTTTCAGGAGATAGCAATAGAGCAGTGGAAGGTGTTTGGGAAACATAGAAGCTTTAGGTCTAGATTTACAATCAGAAGAGGTGGATTCCAATCCTAGTCCTGTCTTTACTCTCTGTGTGACCTTAGGCGGGCTAGTCTCCCTCTGTAAAAGGAAATTCCCTCTGTAAAAGT
Organism: Sarcophilus harrisii; assembly: GCF_902635505.1. NCBI lineage: Eukaryota > Metazoa > Chordata > Mammalia > Dasyuromorphia > Dasyuridae > Sarcophilus > Sarcophilus harrisii. Next base: position 572,898,698 of record NC_045428.1, on the reverse strand, counting down.
GGTTCAGAGTAGGCCATCTCTAAGCCTTGAGATGGCTTAAGAGATAGGATGAAAGACGGGGAATCAGGCAGACTCAGTTCTAACGCTGCCCCAAACACTTCCTAGCTCTGTGACTCGAAACAGCTCATTTAGCTTCTGTCTGCCTCAGTTTCCTCATCTGTAAAATGGGGGCAACCTCCCAAGGTTGGTGTGAGAATCAAATGAAATAATTTTTGTAAAGTATTTTGCAAACTTCCAAGTACTATAGCAATGCTGCTGCTGCTGCTTCTCCTCCTCCTCCTCTTCTTTCCTTCTTCTTCCTCTTCCTCTTTTTCCTCTCCTTCTTCTTCTTCTCCTTCTTCTTCTTCTTCTTCTCCTTCTTCTTCTTCTCCTCCTCCTCCTCCTCCTCCTCTTCCTCTTCCTCTTCCTCCTCCTCCTTCTCCCTCCCTCCTTCTCTTTCCTTTGGGGCCAGAATCAAGGAGCAGAGCTCGAGAGGGAAGGGAGTGAAAGGAGGAGGAGGAGGAGGAGGGCAGCAATCTCTGAAACATCACCTGACATCTAGGGGCAGCCCCACAGAGGTGGAGAAGGCTGAACATTGTGTTCCAGAAGCCATTATTTCACATCACAAACTTATCAGAAACACTTGCAGAGCAGGGCCTCGGGGAGGACTTAGTTGTGTTTCCCAACCTCCCCGGCATTCTCTCTTGTTAGAATCCAAAGTCCCCATCCAGTCCTGGGTGAATCACCGGCCCTGGTCACCCCCACTGCCCTCCCCCTTCCTCTGCCCCTCCCTCCCTCCCGGGGAGGGTCTCCCAGAGCAGCCCAGAAACTCCCAGTCCAGCCTGACTCTTCACCCTCCCCAGGGCTGGGGTCATTTCTAACCCTGTTCTGTTGAGCAACAGAGACTCAGATTTAATCCCTTGCCCACATGATAAAAAGCCCTGGCCCTGGGGCTGATGAACAACCTACTTTATGATCCCTTCCTGGACCTCAGTTTCCTCATTCCTGCTAACCTTGGGCAACCCACTTCATTTAACATCTCAGGGGTGGGGAGGACGGACTCTGTGACTTCTAGACATCTTACCAATCTGGGATCTCTTGAACCCTCTTTTGCCCTCTATTTTCCTCATCTGTAGAATGGGTCGTACCAGATCACAGGGTCACAAATTTTAGCAGCAAGAAAGCTCCTTGGGGATTACTTAATCCCACCTTTTCATTTTATGAGGGGAGTACCTTTAAATAAGGCAAGTGATTTCATCAAGACTTGGTACTTTGCAATTCTATCTCATATGAGCTGTATAATATCCCATTAAAGGGGCTATGGAGCATGGGGTTGTTTAATCCTTCGGCAGCTTTGGGTCCCCATTTGGGATTTTTTTTGACAAAAAATAGTAAAGGGATTGGCCTTTATTTTACAGCTGAGGAAACTGAGGCACCCAGGGTGAAGTGACTTGCCCAAGGTCTGAGGTTGGATTTGAACTCAGGTTTTCCTGCCTCCAGGCACGATGTCACACTTAATGGATGGAATACTGGATGTTCGAGTTCAGATCCTGACACCAGCTGCCAGGCTCTAAGCAAGTCCCTTACCCTCCGGGCAAATCCCTCAGGCTCTGGGGCCTCGGTTTCCTCCTCTGTGACAGAGGGAGAGAGGGCAGGAGCTCTCTGTGTCCCCTCCTAGAGCCAGCTGACAGATGATAAGGCCGTGAGCCCCGGGCAGTTCTGCGGCAGGGCCTGCCCCTTCCTCACCTGCTCCCGGGCCTGGGACCCCCCTGTTTCCCATCCTGGCACAGGAACCAGCAGCAGGCCCCGGTGCCTTTAAGCTGGGAAGTGCTGCCCTTCGTGGGAAGGGGAGGGCACCGGGAGGGGGCCTCCATCCTTCAGGGAGAGGAGCCCAAACCCCATCTCGGCGAGATGGGGTCAGCCCGGGGGGCCTTTCTCTGGAAGCACTTACTCCACAATTAATGGGAGAAACTCTCATCAAATGAGGGACAAATCATAAAGTTAGGGAGATGGAAATTAGGCATGGACAAACGATCCAGGTGCAGGGGAGATTTATGGGGGAGGCTGTATTATAGCTAATGATTTCTTAAATTTTCCCGGAATAAAGGGGGCCCGGCCTTTTGGGGGTGACACAAACCCTTTGGGTTTGGGCGCCTTGGGGAGGGAGGGCGGGGGGAGGGGGGAGGGGAGGGGGGGGCCCCGGTGGGGGTTTGGGGTTCCCTTTGCCCCCGGGGGGAGAAAAGCCCCAACCCCCGGGCCCCGGTTTTAAAGTTAAAGTGATTTTTTGGGAAACGGAGGGGGAAAGAGGGGGGTTGGGGGGGGGAAAAGGGGGAAGGGAGGAAAGAAGGGAAAGAGGGGAAAAAGAAAAAAAAGGGGGGAAAGGGGAAAAAAAAAAAAAAAAAAAAAAAAAAAAAAAAAAAAAAAAAAAGAGGAAAAAAAAAAGAAAAAAAAAAAAAAAAAATAAAAGGGAGAAAAAAAAAGAGGGAAAGAAGGGGGAGAGACAAAAAAAAAAAAAAAAAAAAAAAAAAAGGGGGGAAAAAAAAAATTTTAAAAATAAAAAAAAAAAAAAAAAAAATATAAAAAAAAAAAGAAAAGGGGGGGGGGGGAAAGGGGGGGGGGGGGGGGGGAATTTTTAAAAGGGGCCCTTAAAGGGGGAAAAGGACAACCCCCGGGAGAAGCCCCAAAAAGGAAAAAAGGGGGTGAAAAAAGGGAGAGAGGGTGGGGGGGCAGGCGGGCCACCTCCCCGGGGCCAATTCCTTCCCCTGAAAGTTCTGGCTGTTGGAGTTGGGTGCTGGCCCAGGGGGAGGGGAGCCAGCTCGCCGCCGAGGGAGCTGCCATCTTTCACACTGGGTCCCTGGCACTGACAGCCCTTCCTGATGCCAAGCCTTTCTTCCCTGGAAAGACAGCTTGGGGTTGGTGGTGAGAGTTCAGCCCAAATGAGAGAGCTGGGGTCAGGCCTTGCCTCTCCCACCTCCCTTGGCCCATCTAAGCTTTGGTTCCCCCAGCTCTGAAAGGGAAGTAACAATGTCCGTTTGGACGGGGCCTCTTCCCCTTCTCTGTGCCCTGGATCCCTTGGTCAATCTGGTGAAGACCTTAGGGTCACATTGAAAAACTACAGAGGATCCCAAAGGGAAGGATGTACTGAAGCAGGGCCTTGGCTTGGGATGGCCTCCGGTCTCTCCTGCCTAGGACCATCTTGCCCTTCTCTGTACCAACAGTGGGGATGACTCCGGGCCTGGCACACAGTCAGCGCTTAATAAACGCTTACTGACTCGGGACCAGTGGCTACAGCTCAGTCCCAGGGCTGGCTCCAGCCCTCGGCCGATGCAGAGAAGGGACCCGTCACTCCCCGGTGTTCCCGCTGTTGGCTCCTGGAGGGGGGGGCTTATCCGCTCCTGCCTCCCTCACCGGCTCCCCCATGCTTGGTCCATTCGACATTTACTGAAACGGACCGTCCCCTTCCTGCATCTCCCGCCGTCCTGAGTCTGCCTCCCTCTTTCTGAGATGTTGAGGGGCTTCTGGAGCTGGGGTTGGACCCGAGTTCAGGTCCCAGCTCGGCCTGAGGGAGCCGCCCCTCCCTGTCTGTTTCCTGGGCCGCAAAAAGGACCTTCTTGGAGCCCGTGCCCTTTGCTCTTCCTCTGAGCTTAGAATTCCCAAGCCTGGTTTCAGGTGGGTTTGGGCTCAGAGACCCTCCCCCCCACTGCTGCAGCGAACAGAAGCTGAGGGAGGGTCGGGGAGGAGGGGACTGGTGGGGGCCGGGACAACTCAGAGACCACCAATGTCCTGCTGCGAGGGTCGATGGGGATCTATTTATGGCCTGAGGACAATGCAGAGGGCGAAGAGCCGGAAGGGAAGAGGGAATCTGGAGGGAGAGAGCCAGGCAGGAGGTGGCAGCTCCCCCCCAAAAGCTGATTTTCTTCTCTCCATCCTCCTCCTCTTTCCTTCTCTGCCACAAGTAGGATTCTTCGCTTTCCCTTCCCTTCCTTCTCCCCTACTTTCTCTCTCTTCGTCCCCTCCCCAGTACATTTTGCAGTCCCCCCTCCAGCCCCGCCAGGGATGTATTTCAGCCAGAGAACCCAGATCCGGGATCTCTTCTCCCTAGGAGAGCCTTCTCCCTCCTTAGGAGACCCTGACTCTCTAGGACCACAGATTGAGGGCCCGCAGACCCCTCCTCCCTGGCCCGGCCCTTCCCAGCGTCTCTGGATCAGTCCCTGGGCCCAGGGAGAAGGGAGGGGAAGCTGGGTCTCTGGGGGGCCGGTGTCCAGGCTGCCCACATCCCCAGTCTGGGGCCTCTCCCTAACCACAGTCCCTGGGGCTGCCTTTCCCTTCTCCATGACCACAGGCAGCCCTGGGGGGGAGGGACGGCCTGCCCTGAGCGTGGCAGAAGCCCGAGACCCGGGCAGTGGGAGGCCAGCGGCCTGCAGGCCGGCTCCTGGCCACGCCGGCAGCTCGGGCGGAGCCTTAGCAAGAGGCCAGGGCTGCGGGCAGTCCGAGATGGATGGCAGGAGGAAGGTGACCTTGACTGCGGGCAGGTGGGAAGAGCCTCTGGGAAGCCAAAGTCACAGGCCAGGAGCATCCGACCTGTCCGGGCTCCGGAAGGGGGCCCCGGGTGGCCGCTTCCCTTTGCAGCGCCTCGGTGTCCCCATGCGCTCCGCGGCTGAAATGGGCTCCGCCTGAACCCCAAGGCCGGATTTTGGAGACCCCTTGGCCCCCGATCTGTGACTAGATTCCCTTGGGACCCCCTGCCCTGGGAGCGTTTGCACAGTCCCTGGGGCACAGAGAGCGCCCCCCCCTCCCCCTGCTAATCCCACCTGAGCCCAGTTTGCCTCCCAGGCCCTGGGATAAGGTTTCCCATCTCTCCTGGTCTCACTTTCACGGTTCTGGACCAGGAGACCCGGGTAGGGGGCAGGGGTGGGGGGGCGGGAGGGAGAAGCCAGGCTGATTCGGAGCCGATCAATGGCCGGCCCCCTCCCCCAGCCCCGGAGCTCTCTCTTATTGTAGACTCCAGCAGGCGCTCCCTTTCACCAAGATGGAGCCCACCCGGATGGGGCAGGGGCAGGGGAAGGGAAGGGGCTCCGTCCTCCCCGCCGATGGCCGTGATCTCCGCCTGAACCTGCCAGCCTCCTCCCCCTCCCCATCCCCACTCTGCCCAGCTCCCATGGAAGCGGAAATGAGATCTGAAACTTCAGCTTGGAGAAGCCGTGTGGCCGATGCTGCGATAAGAGGCCCCGCTCGCCAGCTGGGAGCTGCTCCCCACCCGGCCCCTCCTCTCTCCCCTGCCCTCCAGCAACAGGTCTGAAGCTCGGGTGGAAGAGAGAGCTGTTCCCAGCACCCCCTCCCCCAAAGACATTTCCTGCATATGATCTGAGCTCCTCTGGTGTTCTCTTCAACAAACATTTATTAAATACCGACTGTATGCAGAACACTGTTCTGGCCAGCAAGTGGCAGATTTTCAGCTCATTTTACAAATGAGGAAACTGAGTCCCAGAGAAGTTAACTTAGTTACCAAAGGTCACACAACTTATAAGTTTCTGAGACAGAATGTGAACTCATGATCCCAAGAGTAATGTCCAGGCCTTCTTAATCCCATGGACCCTAGCACACCGGTGTTGCCCATGGGGGTTTTCTTGGCAAAATTCCTAGAAAAGGTTACTGCGTCTTCTCCAATGGATTATGGCAGACAGGTTACAAGACTTGTCCAAGTAAGTGATCCAGGGGCCCCAAGGACCCGGAGTCAGGAAGACCTTCCCCGAATACAGTCAGACACTGACCATTGTGCGACCATGTGCAAGTCACCTCTATCAGCCTCAGTTTCCAAATCTGTAGAATGAGGAGATGAAACTAGAGTCTTCCTGTAGTCCCTTCTAATTCACATCTAAGATCCTATAGTCTTTACATCTTTTATGAGATATTTGTAAAGTGCTTAGCACAATATCCAGCAGATATAAATAGTTATTCCTCACTGTTCGTCCTTCCAATCCCACCTTACCCTCCTATGGTTCAGTTTCCTCACCCGTTAAATGGGTATGATCCTAGTACCCACTTCATAAGGCTGTTACGAGGATAAAATACTATTTTAATGTGTTTCACAAAACTTAAACGTGTTAAAGGGAAGTGTCCCTTTTGCTAATCAATCCTGGTGCCTCTTCTTGCCTCTTCTTGCCCCTTCTCCCTGTCTGCTTTTCTCCTTCCCCTCCCCCTTGGCTGTTATTATTAGTTATTTAAGGATGGATAAAAATTGATCTAGAAATTAAATGGGAGAAAAGCCAGGCAAGCGAGGATGGGAACAGTCCAGGACCCTGAATCCAAGAGTGATGGGAAGAGTAGTATTTCCATCCCAATGTCCTCAGCCATTGTTGCATCAGCCCCAGTTCCTGAAGACCCAGAGCAGAAAGTTCTGATCACCAAATTCCTTGGTCCTGTCAGGTGGTTCAATACCAGAAATTGATATGATTTTATCAGGAACATCAACACCTGATTTGCCCAAGACACCCTAAAGGCCCTAGTGCTTTTCCATCTGATTTTTGGCTGAAACTCCCTAAATGTGCATCTCCCCCACTGGAAGTTGAGCTCCAAGGGAGCAGAGGCCATCTAACCCTGAGAACTTAACAAATTCTTTATTCTTTCTGTCTTCATAGCGGGGCCCTGGGTGCTAACATGGAGGGAAAGCACAAGGCTTCCTCTCCTGGGAACACTGTCCTACAGCCTCCTTTCACTCTCTCACAACTGCCCCATCTCAAACAAATCCTTTGTTGTGCCTTTGAATGGGCAGGCAGGAACATTCTGGGCCCAGGGAATGCTGTGAGCAAAGGTTCAGATACTGATGGGGAAACTGAGGCAAACTGGGTAAAGTGACTGGCCAAGGTCCCACAATTAGCAAATGTCTGAGTTCAGATTTGAACCCAAGTTTTTCTGACTTCCTGACTCCAAGCCTGGGGGCCTAACCAATGCACCACCTAGCTGCCCAAACCATGGGCAGGAAGAACAAAGACCCCCGCCAATACACAGATAAGTTCCCCAGAAGAGACAAATATCTGTCCCTTTTGCCCGGATTCATCATCACCTGGGAAGTCACAGCAGAGACCTGAGGGAGGATGAAGGACAAACTAGTTCTGATGGAAGGGGGGGGGGGGGAGAGGAGGTCTGGAGTGGGGAAATGCAGATTTAGCTTGAGTGGATACTCCAGTAGAACCTCCGAGGGCAGTGGAAGGACCCTGAGAACTTGGCAGGAGGAAGAGAAAAGGCAGGAGGAATGGGGAAGGAACTTCCTCTAGTTCTTAATTTTGATTGTAGCTGGCACTGATATTGAAGAAGAAATTGGGAACCCAGCAACCTCAGAGAAATTTCTTGGGGAATTAGAGAGGAGAATGGGAAGTTCTGTGTCAGGGGCCCTTTCCCCTCTTAGCCAGCTTGTCTCTCCCAGGAACTGTACTAGGAAAGGGAGGGGAAAGCCTGGCAGTGGCAAAGTGATAGTTAAGATAAGGATGTGGAAATCCTATTACACCATCTGGAGACTTAGCTTCACCCAGAGAACAGGGACAGGAAGAAGCAGCCAGGTGCAGTGTGAAAAATCATTCAATGATCAAGAGCAGCCATCCTCCCACTCACCTGCATGACTACCCAGAGACCTGTTTGCCCCAAAGGTCACCACTGCCCAGGCTCACTGATTCTGACAGATTTCCTAAGGCCTATCCTAAGTTAAAGGATATCCTTTAAGGGACATGGCCTAGATGAGCGGGTGGCAGAAAGGTGAGGGATCAGAATTGACTGAAAATAGTTTTTCTTCAGCTTGGTTGCATTAATTTTGTTTATGCAAAAAAAAATTTCAATTTCATGAAATGATATATTGTCACTGTTTCTATCCCTTGTTTGGTTAAAAATTATCTCCCTTGCCATTTCAATCAATCAATCAACATTTACTGGGCATGTACTATGTGCCAGGCACTGTGCTAACCCTCTGGAGATACAAAAAGAGACAAAAGGTGTCCCTGCCCTAGGTGCAAACATGCAAACAAATATATTAAGCAAGCTAAATATAGAATAAATAGAAAATAACTAACAATATGAGAATTAAAGGGAGATGGAGAAAGCTTCCTGTGAAAGATGACATTTTAATTAGAACTTAAAGGAAGCCATGGCTGTGTAGGATACACTGTCAGGTTCTTTCTAAGTGTGTGTGTGTGTGTGTGTGTGTGTGTGTGTGTGTGTGTGTGTGAAAGAGAGAGAGCTAGCTTAATATTCAGGTCACCTATTCATTGTGAGCTTATTGAGGCATATGGCGTAAGATGTTAGTCTAAACCTAATTTCTGCTAAATTGATTTCCCATTTTTCCAGAAATTTTAGTCAGAGAATTCTTTTCTCAAATAATGTATGTTCTTAAGTTTGTTGAACATTGGATTAATAAATTTAATTGCTTCTGATTATTTTTTCTCCAATCTGTTCCACTGATCTACTTTTGTACTTTGTAGCCATCTACTAAATAGTTTTGATGATTACGGCTTTATCTCAGGGCTTCTTAAACTTTTTTTCACCCACAACGCCTTTTTCCTGAGAAATTTTTATGTGATTCCAGATATATAGGTATGCAAATCAAACAAAGTCATAATTTTGTGACTCCTAAGTTCAGTTGCAAGACTCCATATGGAATCAAGAACTATAATTTAAGAAACTAGGTTTTGCCTGATAGAACTATCCCCTCTTTATTTCTATTTTTTATTTAGTACTTCCCTTGAGATTTGAGATTTTTGTTTTTACAGATTAATTTTATTATTTTGTTCATACGGCTTTACAGAATATCCCCTTCATGTTTGGGTATCCCCTCCATAGCATTAAATATATAAGTTAATCTAAGTAGCATCATTTTTTTATTGCTGCAGTTTAACCACAGGGATGAATATCTTTTCAATTGGTTATGTTGTCTGTCTCTTTGGATATTGTTTTGTCATTGTATCTATACAAATGTTGAGTGTATCTTGTAGATGGATTTCTTTTGGGGCACTTGTACTTATATTACAAGTTATATTAATTATATTATATATCATTAATTAATCAATTATATTGGAATTTGTAGTGCACTATTATTATGTAATTATTCGGAATGGGACTTTCTTTCCTCCTGAATTCTATTATTTATTTAGAAATACTATTGATTTTGTGGATTTATTTCCTATCTTGTTACTTTAACAAACTATTAGTTAGTTCAGATTCTTTGCTGATTCCATGGGATTTTCATGTTGCCACCAAATAGGGATAGATTTGTCTCTTTTAACTTCATTAATCCTTTTAATTTCTTTGCTGTTATTCTTATTGTTAGGGTTTTTAGAATTTTAGCAAATAACAAAAAAGGAAGGAGTTAGCCTTACTTTACTCCTGTATTTACTGGGAAAATTTCTATTCTTTCCCCATCACAAATAATGCTAATTTTGGGTTTCACTGTTAGCTTCTTAAAAATTGAAGGGCTGTGATTTTCAATGTGTCACTGTCTCAACAATCCCCTTAATTATTTTATACACTACCTGGGCTTCAGAACCTCTGAATCCAAACATAGACAATAAAATACAAATCATATCTAGAAGAATTAAAGTCCACACTAGAGGAGGATAACACAAAGCAGAACATGATAAGAGCCTAATTGGTGACCCAGAAAACAAGAGGCAAGGTGGGAAAATGGAAAGAGCATTGAGTCTAGAACCATTGAGTCTAGAACCATAATAGGATCTTAGAGGTAATCAAATAAGACAGAGGGACTAAAAATGATTTTTGTAATGTTTTGATGATCTCAAAAGAAGAAAGGAAAGGGAGGGGGGCAGGACACAGTAGGGAAGAAAACAGGAAGAATGTGAAAGGGAGAAATTTATCTTATATAATTAGAGGGCAGAAGTCAAAGTCTACACAAATGAGGAAGAGGGTGTCACTTGGACATCACTTTCATCTGAAACGGTCAAAGTGTTTTCTGTAGGAATGTGTCTAACTCAACTGGGAAAAAGGAGAAAAGAAGGAAAAGAGAAAGGAGAAAATAAGCAGGAAGTGACTAAAACCATAAAACATCAGAGTGAAAACAATAAGTTAAAAGCAAAGAGTTTTAAAGAAAGATTTAAAAGGCTACAATAAAGGGGCAAAAATCAGATACTGAGCAATGGATAAAGAGAAGGGAGAAATGGGAAATTGTCTGCATTAAGCATAGAACATTAGTGCTGAGCAAATTTCTAGTTTCAAACCATTTTTCTTCTTAGTAAGAGTGGACAGAGAGCCAGGAAAAATATCAGAGAATAGGGTAGAGGGCAACAGACAATTAACAAATATAACTGTGAATGTGAATAGGATAGACTTACCCATAAAATGGAAGATGTTAGTGAAACGCATTACAAAGCAGAATCTAACAATATGTTGTATATGAGAAACACACCTGAAGCATAAAGGTTCATGTAAATTTAACATAAAGGGCTGGATAAATGTTTATTGATACATTGATTGATTGAATAAATAATTTATTGTAGTGTGCATTTTAGAGGAGATTCTTATTTAGCTAATAAGGTTGAACTGATGGCCTTTGAGATCTCTTCCAACTCTGATTAATCTTCTTTTCTTTTAAAATCCTGTCTAAATTGACTTTTCTCTAGATAACCTTCCATACCTTTATCTCACTCTGACTGACATGTTTTTCTGCATTTTCTTGACAGCCAGTCTCTCTAGTGGTACCATAATCATTTCTTTTGTAGGATTATTATTATTTTTATAACCCAAGGTTATGTCTTTTTTATTTGTTATAATTGATGCTTTTTTAAAAAATCAGTTATCTGCTGTACTTTTACCATTGAGCTCCCACTTTTAACAAAGAAAAATAGTTCCGCAAAACCAACACCCCAAAATAAAGTTGTCTGACAGTGTATTTAACATTCCTATAATTTATTTAAATCTATGTGACCTTGGGCAAGTCACTTCTTACTGTTTGCCTCAGTTTCCTCACCTGTAAAATGAGATGGAGATGGGAATGGCTAACCACTTTGATCTTTGCTAAGAACACCCCAAATGAGATCTGTGATCGGAATTGATTTTTGTCTTTGTATCATCAGCCTTTCCCACAGTATCTGGAATACAGTAGGTTCTTAATGAATGCTAATTGTCTGACTGACTGATATTATCGTACCATAGTGTGTATTTTTATCTTTGTCCTGTTTCATTCACTCTACATGTCTTCTCATGTTTTTCTGGTTCCCCCATTTTCACGGATGATTCCTTTTGACTCAGTAATGTTTCATCATAGGCACATATCATAAATTGTTTAGTCATTCTTCAAGTAATGGCACTCATTTTCTTTTCCTTTTTTGCTATCATAAGGAGCTCCATTCTTAATATTTTGTTATAAAATATTATATTACAAATATTGGATATAAAATAATTTATTAAAAATGATAAGAGATTGGACCTTTCTGTCACAGACTTCCCCGAAATATATACCCAACAGTCAGATCCACGAGTCAGAAATTTTGTACCTGATAGTGACTTTTCTAGCATAGCCCCAAATTCTTTTTCAGAATCAGAATGATGGAACATTAGCTCCACCAACAGTGTATGAGTGTTGTTAGATACAGCATTATCTTTTCTGTGTTTTTTTATTTGTATAATATGTTTTCTCTTCCTAACTAGGTCATGAGCTCCCCAAGGGCACACTCAGAATATTTCTATTTTTTTGTACTATCTCATTGTGCCTAAACCAATGTTCAGCCCACATTGGGTGCTCAGAATGTTGACTTCCAGTCCACTCCCACAGATTGCAAATCATGTACCAGTCGGCTTTGATTTATGCAAACATCTGAACTTCATGTATTTATAAACCAGATATATGGGATGGGGTGGAGTGGGGTAATACTTTGAGTCACTTTAAAAAAAAATCTTCACTTTACTATAGTAAGAGTTGCCACAGGCATCCTTTAAATAAAGAGATTCTCTGTGCTATTAAGAGGCATGTTGGGTAAATGGATTGTGGACTGGTCTTGGAGTCAGGATCACTGGGCTATATCCTATCTTTGACACTTACTAACTTCATACTGGGTGATTCATTTGCCTTCAACTTCCTCATCTACACAGCAAGGAACTGGAAACTGAGTGGATGCCTCTCAGTTGGGAAATGGCTGAATAAGTTATGGGACATGAATGTATTGAAATATTATTATTCTATAAGTGACAAACAGGATGATTTCAGAAAAGCCTGGAAAGACTTACATGAACTGATGCTGAGTGAAGTGAGCAGAACCAAGAGAACGTTGTATACAGCAACAAGATTGTGTGATGACCAACTGTGAGGAACGTGGCTCTTTTCAACAATGAGATAATTCAAGGCAGTTCCAATAGACTTGGGATATAAAGAGCCACCTGCATCTGGAGAGAGAATTATGGAGACTGAATGTGGAGCAAAGCAGAGTTTTTTCACCTTTTGTTGTTGTTTGTTTGCTTGTTTTTTTTCTTTCTCATTTCCCCCCCCCCCCCTTTTGATCTGATTTTTCTTGCACAGCACGATGAATATGGAAATGTGTTTAAAAGAATTGCATTGCTTAACTTATACTGGATTGCTTGCTGTCTTAGGGAGGAGGGAGGGCGAAAATTTAGAACCCCAAAGTTTGCAAAGGCGAATGTTAAAAACTATCTTTGTATAGTTTATATGGTATAGTATATAGTTATTGACAAAGATATACATATATATATGAAAAAATAAAAAAGAATTTTTAAAATTTAAAAAACATGAAAACACAAAAAACCTTCCTCATTTACAAAATGGATCTAATCACACCTCTCTCCCCGTGTCACGAGGTTCACAGGAGATAACACGTGTAAAGGATTTTGAAGTTTGCAAACAAAAATGCCCTTTATCTCATTCTGTGCCTCACAGCACAGTTGGTGAGGTGGGTACTGCAGCCAGAAGCATGTATTAAGTGCCTTCCACAGATACCATTCTATTCATTGTACAGGTTCCTCACTGTCCACAAGGCTTCCCTGCAGGGATCCTTCCAATACACGTTCCCCTAGTAGATTTCAAATCAGACTTGATTGATAAAAATGCCGTTTGCCACAGCTCAGGGTGACCTCTCTGTATTCTTCTGAGGACTAGAAGGGGAGGAAATGCTTCCAGGATTTTATCCTCTGCTGCTACTGGGCCAGCTCCTCAACATCCCGGCTTGCATTGTCACCTTGGGCATCCCGGAAAACATGGCCCACCCTGGGAGGGGAATGGCGGTGGTGCCCCTCGCTCTAGATCGTTGGGAAGACGGGGCTCTACCCTCTCCCTGCCTGCTCCCGCCCTGTCTGGTACCTGCTCCCAGAGGAGCAGGACAGAGGAAAGACACAGAAAATGCAAATCATCGACAATTCAGAAGTGGAATCATCCCATCCAGTGAAAAGTGGAAGGAGCGCTGTAGGATCTTAGGGAAGTCACAGTGGTTGGAGGACTCAGTTTCCCTATCTGTCAGATGACCATGTTGAACAAAACAGGGCTCTGAAATCCTTCCGGCTCTAAATCTTTGGTCGTTTCACAGATGAGGAAGCTGAATCCCAGAGAGGGAAAGGGACGGGCTCACAGCCGCCCAGTTGCTGAGCTAAGACTTTAAATATAGTTCTCTTTCCATTACATTATAGTCACTTCATTCTCCCCATTTTTTTTCTTACTGGCGGTGCCCAAGACCAAGGAACATGACAATCCTCAGTTTGAGGTACCAGGAAAATATTGGTTTGGGAGTCAAGGGATCTGAATTCGAATTCTGGCTTTATCTGCCCAGTGATCCTTAAGCTCAATTCCAGTTCTATGAGCAATCCAAGCTTAGGCAGCCCCCTTTCCTTTTGCTCCCTGCCCTGATTGTCCCGGCAGTATCCTCGAGGGGCCCTTGATTTGTTCTCTGAACCCCCCACAGGGAATGGCGAGGTAGCCCATAAGGAAATCATCCTCCTAGAAGGGGTGAAGCCTCGAGGCCCCACCCCCACCCCTGGGGAAGCTGAGACTGGGGAGGGGGCTGGGAACGGTATATAACATCTCAGCTCTCTCTGATCAGTCACGCTTCCTAATTCAATAAGGTGAGAAGGAGCATAATTTGATCATATTTGTTTTGCATCACTGGAAAAACAGAAAATGAAGGGCTGCAGAGCTGCACCAATTTACTTCATCCGACCTTGATTAAAAGAAAATTAATTGTTGCATCTCTCAGGATATCACGGGCAGCAGCCAATGGCTCTCTGAATACCACAAAGAGAGGGAGCGAGAGATAGAGACAGACGGAGAGAGGGAGGCGGGGAAGGATGGGAGGAGAGCAAGGGGGAGCCCCCCTCTTTGCCCTTTTTGCTCTGGGGAGGAAGTTGGGGGGAGAGAGAGAGAAACAGAGAGAGACACAGAGACACAGAGAGAGAGAGAGAGAGAGAGAGAGAGAGAGAGAGAGAGAAACAGAGACAGAGAGAAATGAGAGAGACAGAGTCAGAGACAGAGATAGAGACAGACACAAAGAGACAGAAAGATAAAGACAGAAACAGATATGTACATACATATACAGAGAGAGAGAGAGAGAGAGAGAGAGACAGAGAAACAGAGAAAAGAGAGAGAGAGAGAGACAGAGACAGAGAGAGAGAGACAGAGAGAGAGAGAGAGAAAGAGAGAGAGAGAGAAGAGAGAGAGAGACAGAGAAACAGAGGGAGAGGAAGGGAGAGAGTTTGTGTGTGTGTGTGTGTGTGTGTGTGTGTGTGTGTGTAACAGGGCAGGGATGAATAGAGGGGCCCCCTCTCGGGAGCCCATCCCCCTCCCTCCCCCCAGATTCCCCACACATGGGATTGTGGTCTGGAAGGCACTTTAAAGGTCATTCAGTCCAACCCCCTAATTTTCAGAGAAGGAATCCCTCGGGCAGGGAAGTGATTTTCCAACAAAATCACACCGGCAGTAAGGAAATGAATGGAGATTTGAATCTGGGCCCTCTGCTGCCGGTTGCCATGTCTCTTATATGCCCTAAAGTGGTCGGCGGCTCCCTGTGTCTGTGGCTCTTCCTCCGAGCTTCTGTCGCTCCCTCAGAATCCCATTTTCTTCCTAAAACTGCTCTTCAGAGGTGCAGGCCACACCCCTTCTTCTCCCCTGCCATTTTATAGACGAGGAAACTGAGATTCACGGCAGATCATAGCTGCAGAGCTGGAAGAGGCCTTGAGCTTCCTAATTCAAGCCCCACATTTTCTGATTAAGAAAGCACAATTAGAAACGAAGTTGGGGGATCCGCGGTGTTGGCTCTGAAAGGTCCAGGTACAGATCAGCTCCAACCCAAGTAAAGGATGTATTCTGGGGAGAAGGTTTAAAGGGAGAAGAAAGGCAGCAATACTGGGAGTAAAACTGGAGAGATTGTCACTGCAGGCGTGTTTAGGAAAAGTCCCTTTTCCCCTCTGTGATGGAACCCAGCTCAGAGGAGCTCTTGCACACGTAAGGGCTGTATGAGACAAAGAGCGTTTGGGGGCTGTGATGGATCCCGGATTCTGCTCTGGGTGGGTATCTGCTTGCTCATGGGGCCCGTTGGAGAATCATGCTTCTATTTATCTCCTGAAAGTGACTTAGCCAAGCCCATGCAGCTCCCAAATTTGGAGCCCAAATTCCTTGATTTCAAATTCAAATTCAGGCTTCTGTCTCCCTTAAAAATCTGGTAGGCCCTGAGTGGTTCCCAGGCCCCTCCTTGAGGCCTTTAGGACTGAAGGCCAGCCCCGTCCCCCTTCTCTGTCCCCTGCTTCCCTCCCAGGTGTGAAAGCCCTTCCTCTTCCACTCAGGGATCTCTGCAGAGGAGGGGGAGATGAGGGGGTTTCTCTGACTCGGGTGTGATGGGTTCTGTCCCCATCCAGGGGAAGGAGATCCCTTTGGGGCACGAGCCAGCCCTCTGACCCACCAGCCCCTCAGGTGGGGAGCCAGGTTAGGTATGGTATGGAGGGAAGGAGGTGGGGAGAGAGCCCCGGGGGAGCTGCTGGGAGGCTGGGATCTGGCTTCATGAAAACTTAATGCCTCTTAGAGGCTGTTGATTTTATTTGTTTGTTTGTTTTTTTCTTTTTTTTCTTCCCTCCCCCCAAGAAGTCTCTTTCATTAACTGAGGCTATCATTCCTGGCATTAAATTTTCATAGAGGGGAAGAGTAGAGCAGAAAGCTGGGAAAGTGTGCTCAGGCTGTACACAGGGCTGACGGGGACCCTCCAGGGCCTGAGTTAAAGGGGTGGGAGCCAGGACTTTCAGGCCTTTCTTTCTGGGCCCTGGGAGCCTTCTTCTTGTGGAAGGGGGAGGATGAAGGGGGAGCAGTGTGGGCCAGAGGGGGTTGGGGAGACCCTTTCCAGGGAGCTGCGGAAATGGTCCCAGCCACAGAGCCCAGGGCATTGGGAGACATTGCCCCGTCCCCATTTCCCAAAGTTTGGGAAGGAGCTTGGGGGCAGGAAGCAGGCCAGTGACCTAGCCAGCTCCCAGACATCTTCTTTTGTGATTTCCTGGTTTTCTCCCAGTCAGAACCCAAGTTATTGAAGATCAAAGAACCATCTTGGTTTTTTTTTTTTGCTGAAGCAATTGGGGTTAAGTGACTTGCCCAGGGTCACACAGCCAGGAAGCCAGGTCCTCCTAACTTCAGGGCTGGGGCTCTCCCCACTGCACCCCCCAGCTGCCCCTTGGGATATGTTCTAAGGAAGGACGGCCCTTTCCCAGCAGTTCTGTATCTGTTATTGTCGATGTCCTTGAGGGGATCCCGGGATGTGAGAGGGCATTGGGTTGCACTGAGGGAGGCCTGTGTCTGTGGCTCCTAAGAATGAGCATCCCAGAGGGGTGGGGGAGGGAATCCAAGCAGGCTCCAGGCCCACCTCTCAGGGGGCCAGGTGTCCTGGCGAGGGTCTCCCGGATAGCACTACAATGGTGCACCTGGTGTGGGCATCGGACCCTCCCTCCAGCCCCATTCAGCCTCAGAACAATCGCTGAAAAGGCGGCAGGAGAGAAAGGAGGCAGTGAGGGCAGGGGAGTGGCCGAGTGGAGGAACATATGCACGGGGAGGGTGTCTGGTTTCCTCTGGCCTTTCCAGGGAGTCCTAGGAAAGATGGAAGAAGTGTGTGTGGGGGGGGCAGGACTGGCCCAAACTCCAGCCAGCCCTTCCCTGCCCCCCAGCTCAGCCCCAGGGCCTGCTTCCCCAGGTGGAACAGCCCCTCCCTGCCCCCTTGGAGGGGCAGCCGAGTTCTGGCATGTGGGGGGGGGGCAACCCGCCTGCCCTGCCCGATCTGAGCATCCCCCCTTTGGGTCACAGGGCCAAAGGACCAAGCTCTTAGAGCTCCCAGTCTGATCTCTAATTGTATAGATGAGGACCCAAGATGACCAGTTCTCTATCCTAGGGTCGCTAAGTGACAGACTGAGGAGCCCAATACCGGCCTCCTATTCAGAGCTCTTTCAGCACTTATCATAATCTTCAAATAATCACACGAAGGCAAAAATCGGCTGAGGCTGGGGGGCGATGGGAGAGGGGCCAGGGCCTAGGACGGCGATTGTTGTTGGTCAGGGTGACCTGTCAGGCAAAGAGATGAGTTGTTCTGGCAGGAAGAAAGGGCCGGAAAGGGAATGAACATTTGTAGAGTGCCTACTATGAGCCAGGCATTGTGTGGGATGCTCAATATAGGCTAGAGAGACCCCAGGACATGGAGAGAGCCCAGGCTAGGGGTTCACATCCCTCCTTTGACATTGAAAGTCAGCAGTCAATTAACAAGCACTTATTAGGTACCTACTGTGTGCCAGGCACTGTGCTAAGTGTTAGGAACCACAAAGAAAGGCAAAAATTGCTCCTACCCTTAAGGAGCTCCCATTCTGAGAGGCTCCCTGACTCTAGGTAATTCTATCACACCCTCTGAACTATTTTCTCACCTCCGGTGTCGATCCTTAGGCATTTATTGAGCGCTGACTAGGTCCCTGATAGTAAGGCTAGTGAGGGAGAGAGCAAAGGCCTGGAGTCAGAAAGACAAGCTCCGATCCAGCCTCGGACACTTATAGCTGGGTGACTGTGGGCAAGTCACTTCTTCATCTGCCAAGTGAGCTGGAGAAGGAATTAGCAAACTACTCTCTTTGCCAAGAAAACCTAAGAGAGGGACGCAATCGAAACAACAACAACAATCCTGCTGGGCGTGCTAAGCTTGGGACATGGAGAAAGGCAAAACCAGTTCCTGCCCTCAAGGAGCTTACAGTCTAGTGGAGGAAACAGCCTGAGAACGACTATGTACAAACAAGACATTGAGAGGATAAACTGGAGATGATAAGCAGAAGAAAGACACCAGTATTAAGTAATTCCCACTTTCAAGGTAAAGAGGCAGCCAGGTAGTGCAGTGGGTAGGGTACAAAATCAACCTCAGATACTTACTGGTTCGTGATCCTGTTATTGCCCCTGAGCCTGCCTCAGTTTCCTCATCTGTATGATGGGGGACATTATAGCATTTAACCTCTGACCTCTGTTTTAAAGATAAAATGATAATGATGATAGCTAGCATTTATAGAGCACCTAATATGTGCTAAACACTGTACCAAGTGCTCTACAAATAGAAAGTCAGTCAGGAAAATCAGAAATCAGGCTCTGTGCTCTCTTGATCTTGGGGTCCCAGATTTGTCGTTGAACCAGTTCGTGACCTTCGTTTCCTAGGACACTGAGAAATTAAGTCATCTAAGGCAGGATTTGAAGTCAGTTCTTTCAGAATCCGAGGCTATCACATTAGTCTCCTTGAATAGATACACACCAGGGGAATTTCATTCTTTTGAATTCTGTCACGTGGAAGAGGGATTAGGCTGGATCTATTTGGCTGTAGAACACAAGAGCAATGGGTACAAGTTTCAAATAGGTAAACTGAGACTTGTCAAATCGAGAGGCGCCTATTTAGTATCTCCCAAGTACCAGACGCTGCGCTAAGCCCTGGGACTAAACAAAACATAAACAAGAGCAAAAGTCAGGCCCTGCCCTCAGTGATTACATTCTAATAAGGAGAGACAGAAAAATTAGCTGAAAGCTGAGGACCCTGTGTTGATGGGTGGATGACCACACTATTAGTGGGGATTCTTTCTGAAGCACGAATTGGGCTAGACGCCTGGGAAAGAGAGGTCCCTTCTAGCACCAGGTTCTGTAATTCTGTGAACCAGCTGCGTTTGGGCCTTTGGCTACGGGCCTGTCCATTCTGGGGCCTCAACGGCTCCATCCATGTAACAGGGTTGGGCAGATGGCCCATAATGGGCATAAAGTGCAAGGCACTTCAGGAATAGAAGGCAGCACAAAGATATCCACAAATGGGCAGGAAGATCATAATGGAGGGAGAAGTTCTGACCGGGTGTGGCCTTAATGTCAGTGGTTCCGGCCTAAGTATCCGCCTGGCCCTTTACTCAGGGCTGGCCCAGACAACAAGTCCAGGGAAGAAGGGGGTACATGCATGTGTAAGCCATGGGGATAAAAGAGAGGAAAGTATTTGTGGGGAGGGATATGTCAGAGTTCTAGAAGCTAAAACTAATAGTTAAATTAAATAAAAAACTAAATAGTTAAAACTAGAAGCCAAGATGTCAGTGGCAAGAAGCTAAGAGGGGAAGGGGTTTCCTTCCAAACCTTCCACAGGCCTCGCGCCCACAGCTGACAGCACAACTACCTCATTCCTAGGGTCCTACCATTCTGGTGCTCCTTTCCAGGTCCCATTCCTTGGGACAAAGGGAGGTGGTCACTAATCCCCTGAACTGATTGCTCTCCCATCCGAGTGAAATTTCCTGGGGACTACATCATCTTGGAAATTCCCCCACAACCTGAACACACCATTTTTGATTGGGTGGAAAATAAAATAGTTTTTGACTCAGGTGGAAAAAAAATTAGTTAAGCTCTATCTCGAAAGGGACCTTGAGTCTGCCCCCATTGTGGTACAGTATGGATTAAAGAAACAGTTCCTGATCTCAAGCAGCTTACAGTCTATTCTAGGAAAAACATATATGAAGAAAAAGAACATGCAAAACAAATAAAAGGTATTATTAGCCCTTTACTGGGGACTCTCTTTCTTCCTCCTACTTATTGGCTTTGCTGCTTCTTTCACAATGTAACTCCAGTCCTAAAGATAAGAGGCTTTTCTTGGTCCTCAGCTACCATCAGTGCCTTCCCCCTGAGAACACATTTATACTGCATTTATCTTAGAAGATTAGTTCCTTGAAGGCTCCTTGAAGGCAGGGACCATATTTTTTTACTATATCTCCAGCACTTAGCACAAGTGCCTGGCACATAGTAGGTGCTTAATAATTCATGCTGACTGATTGATGTGGTGAGGGGTGGGGAGAGACACTGGGTAAGTAGATCCAGAAAGACCTCGTATAGAATGTAGCATCTGAATAAGGATCTGATCTGGAGCTAGAGGGACTCTAGAAGTCACCTACGGTGACCTCTGGACAGCCCTGCCTGTGAGGAAGTTGATTCTGCTATCCCCTAAATACACCTGGTGCTCTCTCACATCCAAATATTTGCTCCCACCGTTCTTCCTTTGTGAACTATTTTCCCTCCCTGTGTTTGCTTTTTCCAATCTGTCCTTGCTGGCTTCTCCAGGAAGGCTTCTCTGCTTTATTCTACTCCTCTTGGCCCCAGCCATGTTCTGTGTTCTGAGGTTTCATGTATACTGAGGGGTACACTGGATTCAGAGTCAAGAACTGGGTTCAGATCCCACCTCTGCCATTTGCAACTTATGTGATCCCTTCTCTCTGCCTCAGTTTACCCACCTGCAAATGAAGACACTGGACTCGATGACTTCCAAGACTCTTTCAACTTGAAATTTTTGATTCTGAGATCCTGAGAAACAAACAGCCAAGTCTCTAGGATTTATCAAACCTAAGATGGAAGAAATTCCCAAGATTCGTGAAACTCTAGGAAAGTGTTTACTTTGGAAGAAAAGAATTTGCCAGATAATCTTGTCTTAAAGAAGCAGTAGGCAGAGTAACTAGAGTGATAGAGGGAGAATCAGGAAGGTCAGAATGGCTCAGATCCCACTTCTGACACCGGCTGTGTGACCCTGGACAAATTCTTTAAAGATTGCAAGCCACAGTTTCCTCATCTCTAAAATGAGTATGAGAGAAAGAGAGTCCTATCAAATTCCTTTTATGACACAGATATAGTGCTGATACCAAAACCAGGAAGGGCCAAAACAGAGAAAGAAAATTATAGACCAATTTCCCTAATTAATATTGATGTAAAAATCTTAAGCAAAATATTAGCAAAGAGATAGCAAGTTATCCCCAGAATAATACACCATGATCAAGTAGGATTTATACCAGGAATGCAGGGTTGGTTCAATATTAGGAAAACTATTAGCATAATTGACTACATCAATAACTTAACTAACAAAAATCACATGATTATCTAAAGTGAGCATGATAATACCATAGTACCTAACTCAGAGAGTGATAGAGAGCCTCAAATGGAATAATGTAGGTAAAACACTTTTCAAATTTTATAATAAATAATATAAATAATAACGAATGTCATTATCATTAATACATTGATCATATGGTCATATTTTGGTTATCTGTTTTTGTGTATTATCCCTCAGCAGCAAGCAGATACTTCTACTACTATAATTGTGGCTACTATTATTGCTACTGCTACTATTACTACTGCTATCATGATTACTATTACTAGTTCTACTATTGTTGCTACCACACCCATTTTTACAGCTACTATTGCTACTACTACTATTGTTACTACTGCTAGTACTATTATAATTGCTACTACTACTGTACCATTACTAGTATTATTGATACTACTATTCTGCTATTGTTACTATTATTGTTGCTACCACTCTAGCATTACTCCTCCTATTGCAAATACTATTATTACCACTACTACTCTACTATTATTACTACTGCTATTACTGCTACTCCAACTACTATTGTTACTACTACCATTAGCTAGCTGGCCAGTTAGCAAGCTAGCAATTACATAATGATCTAAGTTTTGCAAAGTACTTTACATCTATTGTCTCATTTGAGTCCCACAATAATCCTAATTTTTTTCCTCATTTTACAAATGAGGAAACTGAAGTGATTTGTTCAAGGTCACACAAGTGTCTGAGATGGAATTTGAACTCAAGTCCTATAAACTTTGTATCTTCCCCAAAGCCCAGCACAGAGATCCACACAAAGTAAATACATTGTGCTTGTTGTTAAATGTTTGTTGAATGAATAAGTGTTTCTTTTGTTCTTACTAGCCTGCCCTTAAGTTAGCCTTGCTCTTGCACCAAGTTTAGCTGACTGGCCACCATGAAATCCAAAACAGAGCCCCTGCCCCCAAAAGAACTTTTCTTCCCAGCTTCAGAGGCACTTCTGGTATCTTCCAACAAGCTCTGACTTCAGGTCTTACTCAGTCTACACTTTATCTACTTTATCTTGAATAGACAACAATAGACTGGAATCACTGGATATTTTACATCTGACCCCTCACCCATCTGAGTGCTTAAAATGCTGATGACCTGGGTCAAACAAACTCTTTCAAAAAGTCTTTCTGGTTCAGTGCTGCATTGATTTTTTAAAAATCTGTCATCTTCTAATCAAGACCCATAGCACTGCTTTCTAGCCATCATCTTCTTGTCATACTCCAGCCTCTATCCCCAACCCAGCTTTCCATCTTCCATCCTGAGATCCTGGGCTTCTGATTGGTGAAAACTCAGTCAACCAGGATCCACGACAGAACTTTTCCATTCACCTTCATGCAATACTCTCATTTACAAGGTTTGCAAATCACATATATCATCTCTTTTGACCTTCATAACAACTCTGTCAAATAGGTGCTATTACTAGCCCCATTTTACAGATGAGGAAACTGAGATTTTACCTATCTTACATCTCTTTCAATCTTAATAATTAACATTTGCACAGTGCTTACTCCATGATGAACGCTGTGCTAAGCACTTGATAATTATCATCTCATTTGATCCTCCCAATAACTTTGTCATGTAGGTACTAGTATTATTCCCATTTTACAGATGAAGCAAATGAAGCAAACAGGTTAAGGCATGTGTCCTACCTCTCTCTTTCCCTCCCTTCCACCTATATATTTGAGAACAGGAATCTGAAAAGGAATTGTTTGACTTTTTGTGACCCCATTTGGGATTTTCTTGGCAGAAACACTGGAGTGGTTTGCTATTTCCTTCTCTAGCCCATTTTACAGATCAGGAAACTGAGGCAAACAGGGTGAAGTGACTTGGCCCAGGTTCACCCAGCTCACAAAGATGAGCACCCCTGAATCCAGGTCAGACGCTTTTTGCACTATGGCTGCCTTAATAGTACCCTTTGTGAAGGAAAAAGTCACATTAATTGTCTTGTAGCTCTACTTGGTAATACTGGGATTTCCTTGATCAAAGCTCCCCTTTATGTGTCTTCCCCTATTAGAATATAAGCTCTTCATTATATTCTTCAACAACAATACTATATGATGATCAATTCTGATGGACGTGGCCCTCTTCAACAATGAGATGAACCAAATCAGTTCCAATAGAGCAGTAATGAACTGAACCAGCTACACCCAGTGAAAGAACTCTGGGAGATGACTATGAACTACTACATAGAATTCCCAGTCCTTCTATTTTTGTCCGCCTACATTTTTTATTTCCTTCACAGGCTAATTGTACACTATTTCAGAGTCTGATTCTCTTTGTACAGCAAAACAACTGTTTGGACATGTATACTTATTGTGTATCTAATTTATATTTTAATATATTTAACATGTAATGGTTAACCTGCCATCTGGGGGAGGGGGTGGGAGGAAGGAGAGAAAAAGTTGGAACAAAAGGTTTGGCAATTGTCAATGCTGAAAAATTACTCATACATATATCTTGTAAGTAAAAAGCTATAATAAAAAAATGCTATAAACAAATTTAAAAAAAAAGAATATAAGCTCTATGAGGACAGGGGTTATCTTACCTTTTGTATCTCTAGTGCTTAGCACGGTGACTGGCACCTGATAAGTGCATAATCAATGCTTTTTCATTTGCTCCTTCACAACTTCATTCATTTGTAAGACCTATGTGTGATTTCACTAGTGTGGATATTCCCTACAAGTCTGGTACCAATAACAATCCCTGTGCCTTATTAGGAGCTTCATTGCTCTCAGGTGTCAAAAATAGCTCTGTGAAGGTAAGCTTCTCTGGATTTAGCTAATTTGGACCTCAGACATAAGAGATCAAGGGGAGAAGGGGTCAAATGATTATTGAAAGCCTTTTCAGTTTGATAGGACAATAAAAACAACAACAACCTTTAAAAGCCTACTATGTGCCAACCATAGTTTAGTCCTGAGAGACAAAGACAAACTTCAAAAGAAAACTCCTCCATGCTCTCTGTTGAGGAGAAAGACAACATATACAGAGAAAAATAAATATAAAATATATACAAAGTGCCAGCTGGATCTTGAAATTCTCTAAAATAATAACTCAAGTAGTTAATCAATAAATGCTAAGTCCCTACTATGTGCCAGGTACTGGCAATAATAGATAGTCTCCACCCTCAAGGAGCTTTTGGTCTAAAAAGATAATTTATATGGTTCCATATAAAGAATGAAAGACTTTGCATATGTTATCTCACTTGAACCTCATAACAATCCTGGGAAATAAAATTATCCAATATTTTTATCTCCATTTTTCAGATGAAGAAGCTGAGAATCAAAAGGGATTGTCCAGTCACATGACCAGTAAGCTTCAAAGGCAGGATTTAAAATGAGATTTTCTTGGTAGGAAGGAAGTTCTGTAAAGGCTGGTGGTGACATAGTGGAAAGAATATTGGACCTGACATCAAGAAGAATAAGTTTAAATATGGCCTTAGACATTAACTAGCTATGGTAGGGCAAGTCATTCACTTCTCTACCTCAGTTTCCTCAACTGTAAAATGGGGATAATAATAGCATCTACTCCTCAGGATTGTTGTGAGGATTAAATAAAAATATTTGTGAAATGCACTGCAAACTTTGAAGCATTATCTGTTTTCCTTACCCTAAGCTCAGTGTACTATTTGCAGTGCTATTTTTATCTTTCAGAAACTGACACATATACAGTGATTTAAACTTTACAAAGCACTATATTTGTGTA
Source organism: Sarcophilus harrisii (assembly GCF_902635505.1). Classification (NCBI taxonomy): domain Eukaryota; kingdom Metazoa; phylum Chordata; class Mammalia; order Dasyuromorphia; family Dasyuridae; genus Sarcophilus; species Sarcophilus harrisii. The sequence goes on along the minus strand of NC_045428.1, from coordinate 572,873,637 downwards.
TGTGTGCATATATATGTGTGTGTGTATGTGTGTGTATGTGTGTGTGTGTATCCTCAAAACACCATGGGTAGTATTGCCATTTAAAAAACAACAACCCCTGGGTGGTAGATACTTTAGTTAATATTATCTCCTTTTTAATACAAGTATAAATAAATATAAATTTAGTATAAATAAATTTAAGTATAAAATAAATATAAATAGAAGCTATGAAGTTAATTAACTTTTGTTCATATAATAAATTTCTGAGACAGTATTTTAATCCAGATTTCTTTTGATTCCACGCCAAGCACTTTTTTTCTACTATATCATTCTGTTTTTAAATACTTTAAGGATCTTTTATTTTATTAGTGAGTTTTACTTTCACTAATGATGATCACAATTCCCCTTTGATATAGTATTAAAGAATTGTAGATTAAAAAGAAAAACTCATTACCCTCTGGTCAGCCTGGTGATGGGACTCTCTGACCTCAGTTAAGTTAGTGCTTGGACAGCAGATACATAATCTATTGTAAAGTTCATACTCAAAGCCTTTCTAGTATGGTAGAATCTTCTAGTGTCTATATTCAGCTGACATAGTCTTTGAAAATTCAGGGTCACCTCTCAGACTATATAATGAGATGTTAAAGGAAAATGTTAGTGGAGAAAAGGCAGTGACAATAACATGCACATTCTACTAATTGTAAGGAAATTCAATTCAATGTACATTTAATAAGTAATTACTATATGTGAAACACTATGTTAGGCACTGGGATGTGAAATACCATGTTAGGCACTGAGATACAAAAACTACAACAAAATGGTACTGCCATTCAGGAACTTAAATTCTGTAAGAGGTAGAAGTAGTGGAAAGTAACAAAAAGTTTGAATACAATAATTTAGGAAATGACAAAAGAAACATTCTCAGAAATTAAAAATAGGAAAATCCAAACTGATAGAATCCAGGGGATACTGACAAGAGGAGGCTCAAGTTTACTCTCCCAGAAGTGTAATTGCCAAGTTCCAGGGCTTCAGCAACAAAGAGGACAAAGAGGAATCCAAGGACCAGTCCCATATCCAAAAGTACTAACTTGAATCAGTCAAGATTTCACATCTTGTGAGAATATTTTCACTTGTCTCTTCCCTTGAATGAACCCTCATTTCCTTGTAGGGAGAAAGGATCTAGAGAATATTTTCCCAATTTTTAAGGAAGCCTGTTCTGTTTTCTTTTTCTATAGATTCAGATGAGTTCCTGATGGGGAAAAAAACTCCAGGCTGGGATAAAGAAGACTTAGTTTCCCAACCCTTTCTCCATCATTTAATAGCAGAGATAAGTGAACTACAGCCTGTGGGCCAAATCCAACCCACTCTTTGTTTTTGTATAGCCAACAAAAATGTAAAAAGCTTTTTTAGCTCACAGACTTTATAAAAGCAGGTGATGGACCAAATCTCTGGCAGGCTGTAGCTTGTTGATCCCTGCTCTATATCAAAGTTTCTTATACTGTGGGTCATGACTCCATATGGGGTTTCATAACTGAATGTGGAGGTCACCAAATTATGATTATCAGCAAATGTTTACTTCCTATACTATTTTATGTATCTATATACATTGTGTAAAACTTTCTCCATTCTAATATATTTCTATATTCTAAAAATGTTATACACCTATATATTGCATAAAATATCTATATTTGAATATATTTTTACATTATAAAAATTTTAAATAACTGTATATGTGGTATAAAAATTTCTACATGCTAATGCTTCTATATTCTAAAATTTGTATATACCTATATATAAGTTACATGAAAAATTCTATATTCTAATTTTTTAGAGTATAAAATATTAGAATATAGAATTTTTCATGTAACATTTTATATACCCATATATGTTGTGTAAAAATCTCTATATTTTATATTTCTATATTCTAAAAATCTTATGTAACAATATACATTGCGTGAAAATTTCTCAGGTGAAAATGGGTCAAAAGTGGAAAAGGTTTAAGAAGTATTGCTCTATAGAACTGGAATTCTTATATACAGAATTAAGAGGATTGTTAATTGTTGTTCAGTCATGTCTGATTCTTTGTGACCCTATGGACCACAGTGTATCAGGCCCTTCTATTCCCCACTATGTCTGGAAGTTAGATTTGGTGATCTTGAAAATCTTTTCTTGTTCTAAGTTTTGGCTTAATTCACTTATCTGAGCCTCAGTTTCCCATAAAATGGGGAGTGACTCCTGTCTTGACTTCTTCATGGATTTCAGTTGCTATGAGAACAGATGTTTGATAGGATGGATTAGGATTAGGATAAGATAGGAAGAGGATTCTATTAGGCCAGTCCCAAAATTTGCTCTGGTGAGTGTATCCTCATATCTTGTACATGGAAGGGCATTGCTAGTATCTGTAATATTAGTACAATGACAACCTGGCAATAGAATTACTTCACTGATATTCCAAAAGCGCAGAGTACTTTTTTTCACTTAATAATATTTTATTTTTTCCAATTATATGTAAAGATAGTTTTCAACATTCACTTTTGGTTTTTTCTCTTTTCATTTTCTTTTTTGTTTAATTTTATTTTAATAATATATTATTTTTTCAAATGGCATGTAAAGACATTTTCAATTTTTATTTTTATAAGATTTTGAATTTCAAATTTTTTCCTTCCTCCTCCCCATGCTAGCAATCAATCTGATATAGGTTATACATATACATTCATTTTTAATGTATTTCCATATGAATCACATTGGGAAAGAAAAAAGAACAAAAGGGAAAAACTACAAGAAAAAAAAAAGAAAAGAAAAAATGAAAATTATGTTTCAATTTGCAATCAATCTTTAGTTTTTTCTGTGGATGCGGATGACATTTTCCATCCAAAATTTGTTGGAATTGCCTTGGATTACTGAATTGCTGAGAAGTGCTAAGTCAATTAATCAGGTGGTCATCACACAGTCTTGCTGTTGCTATGTTCCTAGCTCTACTTACTTCACTCAGCATAAGTTCATGTAAGTCTCTCCAGGCTTTTCTGAAATCAGTCATTTCTTATAGAACAACAATATTCCATAACATTCATATACCATAATTTATTCAGCCATTCTCCAACTGATGGGTATCCACTCAGTTTCCAGTTCCTTGCCACTACAAAAAGGGCTGCCACAAACATTTTTGTACATGTGGATCCTTTCCCCTTTTTATGGTCTCTGGGATCCAAACTTAGTAGGAACACTGCTGGATCAGATGGTTAACACAATTTTATAACCCTTTGGGCATAGTTTCCAAATTGCTCTCCAGAATGGTTGGATCAGTTCACAACTCCACCAATATTCCCTTTTGTAAGATTTTGAGTTCCAATATTTTTTCTTTCTCTCCTCCCTCCTCAAGACAGCAAGCAATCTGATATAGGTTATATATGTATACTCCTTTTAAACATATTTCCATATTAGTCATGTTGTAAAAAAAAAATCAAAACAAAAGGGAAAAACCACCAGAAAGATCCAGTCTCCATAGTTCTTCCCCTGGATGCAGATGGCATTTTCTATCCAACTCTGTTGGGATTGTCTTGGCTCACTGTATTGCTGAGAAGAGCTAAGTCTCTCAAAGTTGATCATTGTACAATGTTGCTGTTACTGTATACAATGTTTTCCTGGTTCTGCTCGCTTCACTCAACATCAGTTCATTTAAGTCTTTTCAGGCTTTTCTGAAATCTACCTGCTCATCATTTCTTGTAGCACAATAGCATTCCATTATATTCATATACCATCATTTGCTCAGCCATTCCCCAATTGATGGACATCCACTTATTTTCCAATTCCTAAGTATGAGTATTTAGGGCTGGGAGGTGGACCAGTGAATAAAGCTCCAGCCCTGGAATCAGGAGGATCTGAGTTCAAATCCAGCCTCAGGCACTTACTAGCTATGTGACCCTGGATATGTCACTTCAATCTATGTGCCTCAGTTTCCTCATCTGTAAAATGAGATGGATAAGGAAAATGTAAAGTACTCTGATATCTCTGCCAAGAAAACCCCAAAAGGGGCCACAAAGAGTCAGCCACAAACCATAACAAAAAGTGCTAAGTGGTGGGAATATCAATACAAAACAAACTTACCCTAAAGGAGCATATTTTATTGTGAGACAAAACAACACATAAAAGAAGCTTATTTTATTGTGAGACAAAACAACACATAAGGGGAGTGGGAAAGGGAGGAAGGGGTACCCTTGAAAGTGTAAGGAAGCCAGGATGATGGGAGCCTGGCTAATGGGACTCAGCAGTCCAGGCTGGGGGTTTCTCAAACCGAATCTGGGTCTCCAAATACTGACTCAAACAAAGAGAGAAATGAGCACAGTTGGGTGTTCTTGATACCAAGATACTTTCGCATGTGTTTTATCTGGACTTCTCTGTGTATTTGTTATTTAGAAAGTAGGCAGGGACTGGCTGGATGGTCTGTACACATAAGGATATGGTTGAATTACATTGAGCTCGGCTGCTTAGGGAAGTCAGCTTCCTCACTCCTGCCACCTTGACATAGATACATCCCCAAGACATCTATTTCTGGGGCCCAGAATAACAAGGATGTCTACAGCAGATCTGTCTGCAGGGAGGAACGAGATAGAAGGGAGGGAGACTGTCTCCTGATGATGCTACAGTAAACCTCTCTTTCCCTGTCCTCCCACCAGCCTCCTCCTTCCTTGGCTCGCCTCCTTCCCCCATCTTCCCGATTCATTAGTGGGAACAAAAGGATGCTCCCAAGAACTCTTGTTTCTATTCACCAGGCCTGTCTGCCTGGGAATGGGAGCATCCCCTTCTTTTCTGGCACTCTCATTATCTAATTCTCTACCCTACAATTATCGGTTCCTAAGTGATATATTATCCTGGAAGCTGCCCTGTCCCAGATGCTCCATAGTGCTGGGGAGGGGGATGCCTTTGAACCAGTTGTATTTGCCCATAAGATGCCAGCCCTGAGCCGAGGCACATCAAGGGTGTCCGTCTGGCCTCCTCCCCTGCTGACCTTTGCTTTACCCTTAAGCTTGAGCGACTCCTTGAGCTGGCTGGCACCCAAATCTGCCACTGGAGAATCCTAGAACTCCCCCTCATTCACCTCCACTCACCCCCAGAAACAATACACACCCAACCTCTTTATTTAAGGGTTAATATTAAAAGGATTATTATTATTAATAAGGTCTACCAGAGGTAAGAGGCAGAATGGAGCAGTGCAAAGTTCTGGGTTCGGATCTCATCTCTGATATTTACTTCTGAGGCAAATTACAAACTCTGAGCCTCAGACAGCACCTTGAGGTTTAGCTCCTAAGCCATCTCTGCAAAGATGTAGAATCCTGTCAGTAAGTAAAATCTGATTTTTACTCCATGTTCAGCTCAAGGTGCTCCCAGTTATTAGCGTCCGGCCCTCACCGTCTCCATCCACCCATGAAATTACTCTGATTTTACTTAATATTTATTCATCCATGTGCGTATTGTTTCCTCCCATAAGAATGAAAACTCCCTGAGGGCAGGAACAACTTCATTTTTGTCTTTTTAACCCAAGCACCTATTGAGTACCGGACAGATGGAGGAGGTGGGGAGAAGGGGGAGGGCTGGTTGACTTGGACTGAACTTTGAATCTTCCATGTACAAGACTCTGGACTAGTTTCTGGGAAACACAAAGATGGAAAAAGACCTAGTTTAATGCTATCCTTCAGGAAGCAAAGAGCATAAGAAACCTACACAAATCAAAATAAACAAGCAGGATGAGTGCAAAGGCTCGTGGAGCCTTAGAGCAGGACGAATCCTTGGAACCCACAGAGCCCATCCCCCTCATTTGGCTAATCAGTAAGCATTTAGAAAGAGCCTACTGTGTGCCTGCTAAGTGCCTACTAAGAGCAGCTGATGTTCTTAGGTCATTTTTCAGTGCTGTCCAACTTTTTTGTGACCCCATTTGGGTTTTCTTGGCAGCAATATTGCAGTGGTTTGCCATTTCCTTCTGTAGCTCATTTTATAGACTAGGAAACTGAGGCAAGCAGGGTCACACAGCCAATGAGTGTCTGAGGCTGGGTTTGAAGTCAGATTTTTCCTGATTCCAGCCAGGCTTTCTAGCCATAGTGCTACTTGGCTATTTATCCATGTGCATGTACATACATGCACACATGCACATATATCTACAGATATATAGGTTTGTGCATACATGTATTATATATGCACACACATGTATACTGCATGTCCATGCATATCACTATATTTATATTATACACACGTGCTCATATCTACATGTAGATGTATATATGCATGCACACATGTGTATACATAACCTTATACACATATGTGTATACATGCATGTATTGCACACATATGCACAAATATATAAGATATACACACATGCACACCCCATATTTGTGACAGCATTGTGTAATGGATAGAAACTGGCTTGAGAGGCAGGAAACTTCAAATTCCCTTCCTCCCTCTGACACATACTAACTTTGGGATGCTGGATACTCACTAAAACTAAACTAAAACCTGCAGAAAAGATGCCAACCATTAGTAGAGGGAACCTCAGAGAAAGTTCCCATTGCAATAAAATCATGAGTCTGGTCAAAAAATATCTGTATCTTGGGTGTCCGAAAAGTCTTAATTCAGTTTTATACTTTGATAATTTAAAAGCTTTAAATAGCTTTACACTAAAATTTTTGGGAAACCCCATATGTATATAAATAATTTTCATAAATATATAATTTATGTGTATCTTGATCGGTTAATATGTTTATATTTTTAATATATTACATATGCCAATGTTTATTCATATATACTATACAATTTATCTCTTATATTTACTTTTCTGTGAGCACTATATATATATTAGGAAAATGTAAGCTCTTTGAGGGGAGGGAAAATGTCTTTTTTTTTCTATGTCTCCCCTCTGTTTCCTCAGTAAATGCCTTGTAGGAGAATCTCACAAAACAGTCTACACTTGCTTTCAGGTTTTCAAAGTACTGTCCTTACAATGATGCTGCAACATAGATGGTACAGCTCTTTCTAGATTATGTCCATTTTACAGATCCATCATTCAACCAACAAGCTTTTACTAAGTGCTAAGTGATGATGGAAGGAAGAGGAAGGAATCTTAGAGGCCATGAAGTCCAGACTCCTCTTTTATGGATGAGGAAACAGAGGTCCAAAGAAATTATGGAACTTGCCCAGGATTATTCAGGGATTGGCCATATTTATGAGAATCGCCAGTGTGAATGAGAGTCTGAGAGATTCTAAACTTGCTTAAAATCACACAGGTATTAGGTCAAGCCCACATCTCTAGACTTCAAGTCTAACTTCTTTCTCTAAGACTGCCATACTTTTTATTGTTATTTGTTTTTATTGATTTCAATTTTCCATCACGTTCAATTCTGAAGCTTTTGCAGGAGACCTTCCCAGGTGCAGTCCCCAATATGTACCTAGTTATCTGCATGTTTTCTTCCCATTAGAATGTTAGCTCCTTGAGGGTACTCCTTTGTACTCCTAGCATACTGGAGAGCATATATTAAGCACTTAATAATTGCTTGTTGACTGACTGACTGACTAAGCACACTACCTCTCCACCCCCAGTGAGTCATCCAGACAACAGAGATTTTTAACCTGTTATGTGTGTGGAGGATGCCTTTGGTGATCTGGGAAAACTTAAGAACTCCTACTCAGATCAAGTCATCAAGTACATTTATGAAGCTCCTACTTGTACTACAAAAAAAATCACACTGAATAAATTGTGCTATATGAATGCTATGGAATATTATTGTTCTGTAAAAAATGACCAGCAGGAAGATTTCAGAAAGACCTGGAGAGACTCACATGAACTGATGCTGAGTGAAATGAGCAGGACCAGGAGATCATTACTTATTTCAGCAACAATACTATTTGATGGATGTGGCCCTCTTCAACAATGAGATGAATCAAATCAGTTCCAATGGAGCAGTAATGAACTGAACCAGCTACGCCCAGCAAAAGAACTCTGGGAGATGACTATGAACCACTGCATAGAATTCCCAATCCCTCTATTTTTGCCCACCTGCATTTTTGATTTCCTTCACAGGCTAATTGTACACTATTTCAAAGTCTGATTCTTTTTGTACAGCAAAATAATTGTATGGACATGTATACATATATTGTATTTAACTACTTTAACATATTTAACATGTATTGGTCAACCTGCCATCTGGGAAAGGGGGGGGGGGGAAAGAGGGGAAAAGTTGGAACAAAAGGTTTTGCAGTTATCAATGCTGAAAAATTAGCCATATGTATAACTTGTAAATAAAAAGCTATAATAAAAAAAAGAAACAAAAAGCACAAACTTTGCCCCCTAGGAAGCCCACAATCCCCTGGGAAAGAATATGCAAAAACTTTGTATAGACAAGCGATATACAGTATAATTAGATATCTTATCTGAGAAAAGGCATCGATATTTAGCTTCTTGCAGAAGGTGTGATTTTTAACTACACTCGAATGCATTCAAGCCAGAAGAGAGGTAAGGAGTGAGAGAATTCCAGGTACAGGGCATTGGAGCAGTGGGAGATGGAGTGTCTGCTGAAAGAAACAGCTGAAAGGGAGTAAAGTGTAAGAAGAAGGGAAATGAACGAAAGAGTCTAAGGCTAAGAAAGGCTTTAAAAGCTGAAGAGAGGATTTTATATTTGATCCTGGGAGCAGTGAAAAACTGCTCAAATTTATTGAGTAGGGATGTGTGACACAGTTAGATCTGTACCTTAGAAAGATCACTACTACTAAACAATTGCTCTCAGAATAATATTTTTAAGTGCATAAAATATAATATATAGGATTACAATGGAAAACAATTATACTAAAATAGTTATTGAAATATTTTCAAAAAAGCAAGTTAATGGAGCCCAGATGAAAGACCTTTTCAAAAGGGGAGAGAGGAGAGAAAGCCAAGTTGGTAAAAACTAAGGCTGATAGTATTTACGATATTCTGGCACTTAGCATAGTGCCTGGTACATAGAAGGTACCTAATAAATGTTGATTGATCGATTTTCTCCCGGCCTCTCCAATGAAGGCAGAGAAATGCATTTTCTCAACTTCTCTTAGTGACATAATTTGATCACAATTATCACCTAGCATCTGATTTCATTGTTTTGTTCTTTTCAATGATATTTTTGGCTATCATTGCATATATTGTCAGCTTGGTTCTCTGACTTCCTGTAGCATCAATTCATATAAGTCTTCCCATATGTCTCTAAATTTCTCAGATTCATCATTTCTTTTATAGCAAAGTAATATTTCATTAACAATAATATGTTTAGCCACCTTCTAATGATGGACACCAACCCTATGTCCAATCCTTTACTATCACAGGAAATTCTCCTATGAATATTTTGGTGTAATCTTTCTATCTTTGACCTTCGGGTATATGAGAAGCAGTGGAATCTGAGAGTCAAAGGATATGAACATTTTAGTCACTTGCCTTTCTGGTATATAGTAGGTATATAATAAATGATTATTGAATTAATCAGTTAATCTTGCTGTAATAAAAACTGGCCATGGTTCAATGAAGTTATGAGGAGATATATTCACAAATTGTGTACAAAACCTGGCTAGAAGGTATCTAAGTAAGATGATTATAAGCTCCAGAGCTAGAAAGAAGGAATAAGCATTTATAAAGCACCTATTATGTGCCAAGCACCATATTAAGCATTTTACAAATATTGTCTCTTTTGATCCTCACAATAGCCCTGCAAGGAGATGCTGGAAATGGAAACCAACAGAAATTAAGTAATTTGCCCTGGATCTCAGAGCTAGTACGTGTTAGAGGCTGGATTTGAATTCAGGTTTTCCTAATTCCAGGAACTTTATCTACTGCATGCTTAGTTGCTTCAGAGGTCCTTGGACTAGCCCTATTATTTTTACAGATGTGGAAACTGAGGTCTAGAAATAAGAAGGGACTTGCTGGAAGTAACAAAATGGTAGAACATGAGCAGCTAGGTGTCAAAGGGGATAGATGGCCAGGTCTAGAATTTTTTAAAATCCTCATCTTTGTGAGTTCAATCTGATCTCAAGACACTTCCTAGTTTGTGAACCTGGGCAAGTCACTTAATCTCTGTTTGCCTCAGTTTCCCCATCTGTTAAAAAATGAGCTAGAGAAGGAAATCCGGTATCTTTGCCAAGAAAATGGTAAATGGAGTCATGGAGCGTGGGACTTGACTTTAAAAAAAAACCCAACTGACTGAACATGGTGATAGATGAAGGAGCAAAGGATTCTGTAGACTATCTGCTCCAGTTTGAACCCAGGACTCGTGGGACTGTCAGCTGTGCCTAGTTTGGCAGCACAACCCCCACACCATGTGCACAGGGTACATACAGTTCCCGAGTTGGGCACCCCCTCCCACTGCTGTTGGGTCAAGTAGAGCCCTGCGTGTTACGTGTGCCCCTAGGAGGTGTGTGGGTGTGTGTGTGTGTGTGTGTGTGTGTGAGTGTGTGTGTGTGTGTACAGTGTGTGCGTGACAGTGTGCACTAGGTGTGTGTACAGTACGGCATGTGTTTGGATATCAGGAGTTGGGGATGTTTAGTAATTAAATCCCTTTTCATCCTTCTGCACCTGTCTCCTTCTGAAAGCTGAGAGAACAGACGTCAACCGGGACAAGGGCTGGATTGAATGTAGGCAATTCTGAAATATTTATTAGCTCGCGACTCCACTCAATGGAGGGGAAGGAATGCCAACTAATCTGCCCAGCAGTGCTCTGAATGGGGGCATTTTTCAACAGTGACTTATTATATTTCAGCTACTTTGTCAAAAATGGTATCATTTTAATCTGCTTCTGGGGCAGGATTGTTGGGTTTGGCTTTTTGGTTTTTTCCCTGAAATTCTGTGGGTATCATCTCTGCCCTCCTGACCCTGGCTCCTCACTCTACTTCACCCTGGCAGACCCCGGTCTCTTCCTTTCTCACCACTGGCCAAGCACAGACGCCTCCTGGGGTAGGAGGAGTAGCCCCAGAGAGGAAACAGGGGAGATCCCAAGCCTTCCAGGGTCATGAGGCCTGCTTAGTTCCTCCTTCTGGATCTTAGGACCCTGGGTGTCTGGGCAAGGACAGTCTCACACCACTTGCATAAGCACAGAGTAGGTCAGCAGAAGGAAAAGAAAGGAGGGAGGGCTGGAGCTGGGGTTACTGGTGTGACTTTGAATGCTTAATCTATCTGTATAATGGAGGAAAGTGTGTGTGTGTCTGTGTGTGTGTGTGTGTGTGTGTGTGTGTGTGTGACAATGAAGCCTCCGCAATTTCTAAATCTTCCAAGTAGGAAAAAAAAATCAACCAACCAGATTGTCTTTTCTTGCTTTTCATTAAAAAAAAAAAAGTTATATGAAATGGCTCTCTTTAAGGGGAAAAAGGAAGGATTATGGGAGAAATTTAGGTGATGTAAAAATAATATTAATAAAATTTATTTTAAAAAAGAATCAATGGACTAACAAACTGGGTACTAAATATATTAGGTACCAAATTTAGCACAAATCTGTGCTAATGCCCAGAAATATAAAGACAAATGTGAGACGTACCCTGTCCTCAAGGAGCTTACATATTAATGGAAAGCCAATTGGGCCATCTTAGTAGATGGACCAGGGGAGACACTGGTCTTTGGACTAGCTCCAGTATCCGCCTCCATTAGTCACTCAATAAAGCTTCCCCAACCCTGGCACGTCAGCCCCTGGAAATGTGAGTTGTGGCTAAATTGGAGGATTTCTTGAGGGCAGGATGATAATGGGAGAGCTCATGAGAGAATAACAGAGTTGGGGAGAAAGAATACTGAACTTAGAGTTAGGAGAGGTCTTGGTTTCAAATCAGTCTTAGACAATTAGTAATTGTGGGATTCTGGGAAAATCACATAACCACCCTCTGTTAGAATATAAAGTCCCTGAGAATAAAGACTGTCTTGCTTTTTCTGTTTGTTTTCCCCAGCACTCAGCACAGTGTTTAGCACGCAGCAAGTGCTTACTGACTGTTTTTTTATTCATTCATTTTGTCCTTCTGAACTTCAGTTTTCTTACCCACAAAATAAGTAGAATGATCCTCACACTTGCCTACCTATCAGGGTGATTTTTGAGAAAAGCACTTTGGAAACCATGAGGTGCTAAAGAGCTGTATTATATCAACAATAACACTATCAAGAGACAGGTTGGTGCAGTGAATAAGGATCTAGGAAGACTGGGTTCAAATCCTATCCCTAATATGTACCAGCAGGAGGACTCTGGATGTGCAAGTCATCTAACCTCCCAGTGCTCTGGCAACTCCCTAAAATTCTAAGTTTTAGAAATTTCCTGGGCCAATGAAATCACAGGTCCAGACCACAAAGATGCATATACATCTGCATAAACTACTGTCCTAACCTATATATCTGCGTGTAGGCAGTCACAGATATAGAAGTAGACATAAAAACTGATAGAAATATATCTACATAGACATAGATATAGATAAAGACTTAGACTCACAGACATAGATATAGAAGTAATCATGAAGAGAGAGACATAAACAGACACAGCTGTAGACACAGGAATAGACATAAATGTAGATGTAGATATAAATATAAGTGTGAATAAAAACATTGACATAGATGTAGTCATAGACATAAATATAGGCAAAGATATAGATGTAGATATAGACATAGAAGCAGACATGAACATGACATAATTGTAGATGAAGACCTAGACATAGATGTAGATAGAGATATAGACTTAGAGATATAGACATTGATGAAGATCTAGATTTAGACTTATAGACATAGACATAGATGTAGAACTGGAACGTGAAGGAGTAGACATAGACAAAGACATAGACATAGAAAAAGACAGTCATAACTGTAGATGTAGACGTAGATATAGAAGTAGATGTAATCATAGATATAAATATAGAAATAGACATAGATGTAGATATAGACAGACATAAATGTAAAGCTATAAACACATATATATGTAGAGGTAGTCATAGATATAGTCAGAAATGTAGACATAGATATAGAAGTAGACATAGACAAAGATATAGCTAACAAAATTAGACAGAAACATAAATCTAGATAAAGATATATATATATATAAACATCAATGTAGATGAAGACATAGGCATAGGTGTAGATATAGATTTAGACATAAATGTAGACATAGATCAAGAAGTAGAAAGACAAAAAAAGATCTAGACAGAAATATAGATAATAGATATAAATGTAGAGAAAGACAGACACAGATATGGATGTAAATGTAGTCATAGACATAGTTGGGGACATAAACATCAATGTAGGTGAAGACAGGCATAGATGTAGATGTAGTTATTGATTTAACTATAAATGTAGACATAGACATAGATAAGAAGTAGTCATAAAGACGTAGACATAAAGATAGAAATAAATGCAGACATAAAAATGTAAATGAAGATATAGATGTAGACTATATTTACATAGATTTAGATGGACATAGACTGATAGAGACATAGACACAGGGATAGATCAACTGATTTCAAGTTCCCATCTCCAATAAAATGTTCTCAGACCTCAGTCTTTTCAGGATGCAGGCAAAAATGGGGTTAAATCCCTTTCTCTTTTTTCCTTCTTTCTTGAACATCTTCCTGTGCACCCCTCTAAGACTACACTCTACAAAGGCAATGCTTCTCATTGGGTGGTGCTACATAAATGAAATCACAGATTTGGTCTACAATGGTGGAGGGGGAGTCTATAGGACTGACTGGGGCCTTTATTACTGGGGAGTAGGCTCTCTTCTCCTGGGCGGTGGGTCTATATCTGGAGGGCTCAGGGAGGGGCTTTGTTCTGTGAACCACTTCAGGAAGGGAAGGGGGCCAGCAAGGAATTGAGAGCCCGCACACTGGCCTGCAGTGTGACCTCTGAGGGATAATGAATGGCCTTGGCCGGCTCCAGGAAGGACATTGTTCCTATGTGACGAGGTCTAAAATCCTACAGAGTTCTTGTATCTTCTCCCTTCAGGCAGAAAGACTAACAGAAAAGCAAGCAAGAAGGGAGGGAGCATCTAAGAAACTCCCCAAGTAATGAGGATGATGCTGATGTGGGTGATGATGGCAGTAATTATTACTCATATTTACAAAGCTTTCCTTAAAGACCTTAAAGTGCTTTCATAGCAATGTTCTCATTTGTTCTGCAAACACCCAGGTGAGACATACAGGGGGCAGGGCTTTTAATAGGATTGCCATTTTGCAGACAGAAAGACTGAGAATCACTGAGTTAATTGGTTTGTCCAAGATCAACCAGGAGGGTCCCACCTTGGTGTGGCCATTAATTTCAGCAGCCAAATGGCCAGAAGGAGAGTGGGGAGACTGTAGGGCCAAGGAAAGAACATTGACTTTGCAAATAAGAGGGCAGTTCAAATCTTGACTCCCACTCTTTTTACCAGTGTGAATCTGGGCAAATCATTTAACTTCTCTGGGCCTCAGTTTTCTCATCTGTAAAATGGCATGTAGTAGAGTCACTTCCAATTCTTCATCTTTGTGTCCAGGACTCAGATTTGATCCCTGAATGGGCACTGAGTGCCAACATGACTTTAGATGAATAACTTTCCTTCTCATGGACTTCAATTAGCTCCTCCATCAGCTGAGGTTTGGATTAGAATTTATAGCACCTTTGGTTCTAGTTCCTATGATTCCCTCCCCTGATAATTCTGAATGTCCATCAACTCTCACCTCGGGTTCCAGAAGGCCAAGGGCTGGGCCCCTGCCGAGACTCCTCCCATGCAGCAAAGTACAGATCGCCCCTCTTCCCCTCCTCCCCCACCCTGACATCCTGATCCCCCTGGAGCTTGGCTTCTTTATGGTTTGGCCTGCTGCATCATGCCCAGTGAGTAATTAGACACGGCCCCCAGGGACGACAAATGCATTAAAAAGGGACGCCGCTCACCAGAAGCCAAAAAGCTGTTATTGTTTTCCACAGGGCAACAAGACTGGTGATGTTCTCAGACCCCAATCTTCCCAGAATGCAGGCAGAAATGGGACTGGAGACCCAGGGGAGGAGGAGGGACAGTGCCCGCTCTTTCCTCCTTCGGGTTTGAACATTTTTTCCCAGGCCCGCTCCCTAGTCTGATTCTCAGGCTTGGGCTCAGTTGAATTCACCAACATAACTGGGAGACCACCGGCCTTTGTGTAATTGGTCCCTGGACAACCTGGGGAATGGGTCAAGGGTATATGGCACCAGTTCTGTAGGAGCCCTGGATCAAGGGTCACTGGTCAAGGTACTTTGCTCGGGGGTCTCTAGGATCTGAGGTAGAGAGTCTGCAGACTTCCCTACCACTCCTCCCCTGGTCTCTTTCTTTGATGTCTTCAAAAGGCAAGAATTTTTAATCTGGGATCCATGGACAGAATTCAGAGGATTCATGAACTTGCGATTAAAAAATAGAGTTTGCAAATTGTGCTTTATCACCATTGATTTCCTTGGCAATCATACATACTTTATTTTTATGCATATCAGACTATTATTCTGAGACCACTTTTCACTGGTCTGCAAAAGGGGTCCATGACAAAAATGGTGAAGGCTCCCTGGCATGTGGTATCGGGATTTCTGGTGTTTCTCTGCTAACCATTGCATTAGGGCTCACTTTTCTGTGGTGTCCACACACTATCCACTATTCCAGAGGGCTCCCGATGCATCTCGCCTCCTCCAGCTCCCCTAGATCTCCCCTAGATACAAAGAACTCCTGGACTTCATCACTCCCTGCTTTCCTAAACAGTATGTTTTAGTCATTTTCAGGCTTGTCTGACTCTTCATGACCCCCTTTGAGGATTTTCTTGACAAAAATCCTGGTGTGGTTTTCCATTTCCTCTCAAGCTCATTTTACAGCTGAGGGAACTGAGGCAAATGGGGTTAAGTGACTTATCCAGGATCATGCAGCTAGTGAGTATCTGAGGGCAAATTTGAACTCGGGCCTTTCTGACTACAGATCAAGCATTCTCTGTACTGTACCACCTCACTGCCCTTAGGCAGTATGTTATCCAGAAAAGAACCCTGGTTTTGAATTCAGAAAACTTGGGTTCAAATCCTCATTCTGTCTCATCCTAGTTATGTAATGTTGGGCCTCAGTTTCCCAGATAAAGTGATGGGGCTGACCAGACAGCCCTGGTTTCCTTCTCATAGGATATTGTATCCTCCTCTAATCTCCTATCATCATTCCTATCACCATTATGGAAAGCCCCATGATGCACATCCAAGAATCTAGTCTTTGAGTCTTGGAATCAAAGAATCTGGCTATTAGCTCTGATTCTGTCACCACTTGAGCCTCAGTTTCCCCCACAGGACGAGTATAATAATGATTACACTACCTGCCTCCTAAGGCTATTGTTAAGAAAGTTGTTGATAAACCTCAAAGCAAATTATGGAAAACTTATATATTATATACAATAACTTGTATAGTATATATGGATATACTATTATAACATCCCCATATTGATAGAATTGAGAATTGAAAAGAAATTAGGTTAGACTTGGCCCTCCACAGAAAAGGCGGCTGAGGCCAGAGGAGTAACTAGTTGGCCCGAAGTTACCCAGATATTCAGTAGGAGCAGGGCTCTCCATCCCAGACTAGAGAGCACCCCATGCTCACTCTCAGTCTTTTCCAAGAAATCTTTCTTAATCTCAATGTTAATTCCTTTAATATATTCCATCTATATCTTGTTTGAATGTAATTGTTTGTATGTTGTCTTCCCTCATCAGACTGTGAACTCTTGGAGAGCAGGGACTGATTTTTTTTTTTTTGACATAGCACCTGGTACATAGTAGGTGCTTAATAAATGTTTGTTGACTTGACTTTACTAGGATCAGATAGTACCTGCCTTTGTGTCTTTCACAAAACCTAGTCTAGACTCTCTTTCCCTCCGTTAGGTATGTTCACTGTCATTACTAATAGCATCACCTTCCTCCACCGCCATTATCACCTCCTCTCCATGCCATTATCACCTCCCCTCTGTCCCATCAAGGATACTTTTTGAAGCATTTCTACAGATTTGGGCTGGGGTTGGGCATTGAGCTGATCAGACTGCAAAGATATGTTCTCTTCCTTTTGAGGGTATCCAACTCCCTTGTTTATTTTCTTTTTTTGGAGAGCAGGGATATTAAGCAACGTAGGAAACTCAACATGAATATTGTAGCTCAACGACTCTCTGTAATCAATAAATTTGGAATGCTTTGGATATTGTAGATTGAGTCAAGTCAAATCAGTTAGTCAATAAGCATTTATTGAGCACCTAATGCTTATAAAGCCCCGATGCTAGAGACATACTCACAAAGAGGGATAAAAAGCAATCGAGGTGCTTCTGCTGTAATCAAAGTCTATGGAGGGGAAATTGAAATAATCAATGGAGGGAAAGCACTAAGATGAAAGGGGAACAGGAAAGCCTTTTGGTAGAAGATAGACTTTTAGCTGGGATTTGAAAGAAGACAGGAGAGGGAGACGAGGAAGGGAAACCTTTCAGGCCTAGGAAATAGTCAGTAAAAATGTCTGGACCCTGGAGATGATTGAGCAAGGAGCTTATTTATTGAAATTTATTGAGCAACATGGCTTTATTTGCCATTTTAAAAAGATCAAAAAGTTGAGTTGAGGATGGCCTGGAAAGGGGAGGGCCCCCAGTGGGTTACTGCAGTAATGGAGTAATGGGGCAATGAAATCTGGGGGCAGAGGAGAGAAGGGAGTGTACAAGAGATGTTGCAGCAGGTAAAATCAACAAGCTTAGCAACAGATTGGATATGGGGAAGGATACTGAGTTGAGCCAACAAATTCTTATTATTAAGTATTGCTATAAGTCAAGCACCGTGCTAAGCATTGAGTACAAATACAAGCAGAAAGACAGACTCTGCCCTCAAGGAGCTTTCATTCTAAAGGGAAAAGAGAACACATAAAAAAAAAGCCAAAAATGGGGGTTATGGGCAGAGATAAAGGTGTTCAACATGGAGGCTTGGGAAAGAATGAGGACATGGCTGGCCCTGGATCTTCCTCAAAATGGAGATTTTGAGAGGAAATGGGCTATGAGAGAGAAGGGTCGTGGGACTGGAATGAGCTTCCAGAGTGAAAGGATTTCTCTGGCATGGGACAGAAAGTTAGGAGAGCTAGGAGTGTTAAATGACTTGCCTAGAATTCAGTGTCAAAGACCACACTTTATAAGTCAAAGTTCGACTCTCTACTCTGAGAAATCTTGTATATTTTATATATGATGACTATATTGTTTGTACCAACTCTCCTCCATTAAAATGTAAATTCCCTAAGGTCAGGGATGGTTTCCCTTCCCCATCCCAAATGTGTTGGGACCAACCCACCAAATGTAGCTGGAGAGCCAATGAGCAAGCTATTACAGCAGTCCAGGTGTGAGGCGATTCCAATCTGCCCCAGAGTGATGGTGGCGGAGGGATAGACAGGAGATGCTGGGAACATGGAAATGACAAGACTTGACCATCAATTGGATAGACAAAGTAAGTGCCAGAGATGAGTAGAAGACAACATGGAAGCTGTGAACCTGAATGACTGGGAGAGAGTAACGGTGCCCTCAAAGAGAATAAGAAAGTTGGGGAAGGGGAAGGTTGGGAGGAAAAATAAAGAGAATAAGGAAGTTGGGGAAGGGGAAGGTTGGGAGGAAAAGTAAGGAGAATAAGGAAGTTAGGGAAGGGGAGGGTTAGGAGGAAAAGTAAGAATAAGGAAGTTGGGGAAGGGGAAGGTTGGGAGGAAAAGTAAGGAGAATAAGAAAGTTGGGGAAGGGGAGGGTTGGGAGGAAAAGTAAGAATAAGAAAGTTGGGGAAGGGCAAAGTTGAGGAGGAAAAGTAAGAATAAGAAAGTTGGGGAAGGGGAAGGTTGGGAGGAAAAGTAAGGAGAATAAGGAAGTTAGGGAAGGGGAGGGTTAGGAGGAAAAGTAAGAATAAGGAAGTTGGGGAAGGGGAAGGTTGGGAGGAAAAATAAGGAGAATAAGGAAGTTGGGGAAGGGGAAGGTTGGGAGGAAAAGTAAGGAGAATAAGGAAGTTAGGGAAGGGGAGGGTTGGGAGGAAAAGTAAGAATAAGAAAGTTGGGGAAGGGCAAAGTTGAGGAGGAAAAGTACTGTACTGGACATGTTAGTTTGTGATGTCTGTAGGATAGGCGAGCTCAGTTCCTCCTGACTCCCGGGCCAGTGCCATAGTGTATAGAACAATGGCTCTGGAGTTAGGGGGAATTGAGTTCAAGTCCAGTATCAGACACTTACCAACTGTATGATTCTGGGCAAGTCACTTAGCACTGCCTCAATCTCCTCATCTGTAAAATGAGCTGGAGAAGGAAATGGCAGATCCCTCCAGTACCTTTGACAAGAAAATCCCAAATGGGGCCATGTGACTGAAACAACTCAACAGCCACCGCCACCACTACAAGATACCATTTGAAGTGTCCAAAAGACAATTATCTTAAGACTGAAGCTTGGGAGAAAGAAAGGGTTCTTAGGTCTGGGAATCATTTGCTTAGAGAGGATCACTGACTTCACAGGAACTGATAAGATCATCAAGAGAGAGTAGTATTCAGGGAGAAGAGAGCTCAGGACGGACTCTTGGGGAGCGTCCCCTATTATTGGACCCAGTGAAGACCCAGCAAAGGAGGATGAGAGAGAGCAGTCACACAGGCAGGAGGCCTTATACCAAGCAGGCTCATAATACATGCCTCGTTGATTGATTGCACATAGTAGGCACTTAACTTACTGACTGAATACATAGACCCTCCAGATCCCCCCCCCCCCAGTGACAGCCTACACCAGTCAGCCATGAGATTCTGGGAGGGAATAACTTCACTTTCTATGCTTTAGTTACTAAGCCTGGACTCCACTGACCAATCAATCTACAGGCATTTATTGAGTGCCTACTATGTGCCAGGTGCCGGAGGTGCAGATACAAAGCAGAAACAATCCTGGGAACGAGGCTAGAACTGAGGGCCTTGGGGTCTTTTTTCATTAAAAGAATACTGAGGGTCAGTGAGTTGATTTGGAGAACGGGATTGTGTGTGGGGGGTGGGGGGCGTTCTTGCCCAGAGGTGGAGGGAGGGCTCCGCAGCCCGACTGCTGGGGGGCAGCAGGAAAGGGGTCCCGGGACCCCCCTCCTGGCCCAGGCCTCTGGGGACGAGGCTTTGGGGAAGGGGGTCCGGCGGCGATCCTCCGCAGGGTCCCGGGCCTGGGCCTCGGGCAGGGAAGCAGAGGAGGAGGCGGAGGTGGAGCCAGCCGGGGGGCAGCCGGCCAGGCGCGGGCAGACAGGCGCAGGGAGCCTGGCCCGCGGGCGACCCCTTTAAGGCGGGCGGGCGGCCTCTCTTTGCTTGGTGAAACTGTTCAGTTTTAGGGCAGGCCGGGGAGGGGGCGGGGGAGGGAGGGCACACCTGTTGTGGAACTTGATAGAAGGCTTATTTATAAATGTCCAGAGCTCGGGATTCCTTCAGGGCTGAGCGGGCGCTGTCCGCAAGGTGAAGGTCACAGAAATGCTGTTTATAAAAGCTGTGGCAACGGGGAGAGCCATAACGGGGCAAAACGGGGAAATTAACAAGCCCGCGGCGGGCACGGCCAGGGATGGCACGGCCCGCCCCGGCGCCGGCCGCCCTCGCCAAGGCTGCGGCCCTGCCCGCTGCCAGCACCCTGGCCCCAGCCCCAGGCGCCGCGGCCCGAGCCCCTCCCGGGCCCACCCCCTGCGTCTGAGGGGGCTCCCCACGGTGCGCGGGGCCCCTGTGCCCTTCTGCCGGCCCCCAAGCTCCCCTCGGGAGCTGCTCCCCTAAATTTCCATCGAGTGTGTCCTGGCTTATGGCGTCTTTCCGTCCCCAGGCTGGGGGAGCCCTCCCACTAGAGACTATCCCCCTTTTCTTGGGAGGGGCACTCTGCGGGGGGGGGGGGTGTTCTGGAAGGCCGCAAGGAGCCGGGAGCCTTCCCCGCCCCCCACCCACCATCTCGCTGTTGAAATCCCCATTTCAGGAAAGCTCTGTTTTCCTCTGGTGACTGATAGCAGAACAGGTGGTCTCGGCCTGAGCAAGTGTCAAATGAACCAGCGGCTCAAAGTGGGCAATTTGCAGCTCCCTTTCTTGGGCTGATGGGCTGGGAGCCCCTGCCTTCTTGCTGTTCCCTGTGGGCAGCCCTGGGGCTTCACTGAGAAGGCCCCGGCTGAAAGAATGACCTCTCCCTACAACACACTCACACTCACACTCACACACTCACAGGGTACACTGGGGTGGGCACTGAGAAGTACTCCTACACAAGCAGACGCATGTCCATACAAAAAACCACTGCTTTAGTTTTCAATTCAAAGGAACATCTTTCCTGAGAGTCTGGCCTATACCTCCATCTCTGCTGTGTCTCTCTGTCTCTCTTCTCTGTCTCTCTGTCTCTCTGTGTCTCTGAATGTCTGTCTCTGCCTCTGTCTATCTGTCTGTGACTATCTTTCCTGATTTGTTGTCTTCCCCCCCTCCTCTGGCTTGGTACCAAAATGTCATTCCTCTCTCTCTTCGTCCATCTCTGTCCCCATCTTTCCTGCCTGTCTCTCTGTGTATCTCTGTCTGTGTCTCTGTCTGTGACTGTCTTTCCTGGTTTGTTGTCTCTCCCCTCCAGGTCTCTGTCTCTGAATCAGTTTCTCGCTTATCTGTTTCAGCCTCTGCCTCTGTCTCTTTCAGTCTGTCTCTGTCTCTGTCTTCCTCTTTCCTGTCTCTCTGTCTCTCTGTCTCTGTCTCTGTCTCTGCCTCTCTCCTGTCTCTCTGTCTCTCTGTGTCTCTGTCTGTGACTGTCTTTCCTGGTTTGTTGCCTCCCCCCTCCAGGTCTCTGTCTCTGAATCCGTTTCTCTCTCCTCTGTTTCAGCCTCTGTCTCTGTCTCTTTCAGTCTGTCTCATCTCGGGCTCCCTCTGCCATGTGCTCCCCCCTCAACCAACCTCAGGCACACAAACATATGCTCAGTTTTCTTCCCAGATCACCTCTTCCATGAAATGTGAGGCATATTCCTCACGTC
The DNA here is from genome assembly GCF_902635505.1 of Sarcophilus harrisii. Lineage (NCBI taxonomy): Eukaryota > Metazoa > Chordata > Mammalia > Dasyuromorphia > Dasyuridae > Sarcophilus > Sarcophilus harrisii. The sequence continues at coordinate 572,851,706 of NC_045428.1, read as the reverse complement.
ATATCTATTTTCTCCCTCAAGCTCATTGCAAAGAATTTTTAAGAGGAGCCGAATTTCTGCTCGTCACTCCTGGAAACAGTGAGGGGTTGGCCCACAGAGTTCTCCCTCAGTAAAAGTTGCTCTTCAGCTGATACTTCCACTATCCTTCTGTCCACACACACACACACAAATATATATATGTACACACACATATATCTACACATAATATATATCTATACAATATATCTAGATAATATATCAAATATATTTATATAATATATATACTATTATATATTATATTATATTTATTTATATTATATTCTTATATATTATATATTATTATATCTATATAATATATACACAAATATATCTATATAATACACAATATATTCACACATGTACATACACATAAAACACAAAATTGTGTACACATACATGCACATACACACAGTTGCTCAGCATACAACACACACATACACCTACAATGTGCACATATGCACAATACATGCGTATACAACACACAAGAATATACAAACGTACACACCCTTGCACATGTATTGCAACAGTGTACATATATACACAAGTAACAGCAACACAACACATATGGACACATTGCAGTAAACACGTGTGCAACACAATAGGCATATAAATAATGCAATGTGTGCATATGCTCACAAATACATGCCCAATGCACATGTGACATACACACACCTATACAAACCATATATATATATATATATATATATATATATATATATACAAACACATACACATGCACACGTGTATACCCATGTGCATACATACCCATATACAAATTCACACAGTTCTTCTTCTTCCATACAACTGCACTATAATCGAGCCCACATCCCTTCATCTTTTCCATGAGAAGAGTTTGAAATACGGGGTCAAATCCCTGGCTAATATACAGGTTATTCTATCAATAGAACCCCTTTATGGGCCGGGTAGTAATCCTGTCCCAAAAAGGTTAGTGTGGCGTGACTCAGTCTTGAGGGAGCCATGTGGGCACTGGGGTTTCTAGATGGCCGCTGACTGCTGAGATGCTTCATGGATCTAAGGCTTTAGGGAGAGGAGGAACTGAGATTCTTTCCATATCACTGTCATTGCCATAGGACCCCAACCCTATGCGCGCAAGCTTGCCTTTCTCCTAGCTTGGAATCAAGAGGTCAAGTCCCGGTTTGCTGTCTTACTATTTGTGTGACTTTGAGGCAAGTTACATGTTGTAGCCTAAGTTCTCTCATCTGCAAAATGGGGATAATACTTTAACAGCTGACCTCACAGTGTTCTCATGAGAATCAGATGAAATCCTGGTTATAAAAGCTCTTGGTAAACATAAATGCCAGATAATTGTGATCTATTGGTAACATTAATAGCATCTTTTTGTGCTGGACAACCATTTAAATAATGGTTAACCTCCCTTCTTTACAAAGGTGGGGGGCTATGGCTGTAGAATAGGGCATATAGGACAGACATAACTGATTGGTTGGCTAATTTTACTGATTTTTTTTTCTTTCTTTTAAAATTCTTTGGTGCAAGAGAAAACTTGTTGGGGAGGGAAATAAAAAATAATGTGAAAACAAGACATGAATACTTTTTTTAAATAATAGTGATGTGTAATGCTTTAAGATTTTTCAAAAAACCTTTAAATATATAACCTCACTTAAGCCTCACAACAACCTTATAAGATTATTTTCAGGTAGTGATACTGGGGCTCAGGGAAACAAGGAATTTGATAGGATGGTGTGGTTAATAAGTCTCAAAGATGGAATTGGAAGCCAGATCTTTCTAACTCCTGATCCTACAATCTACCCTACACTAGATGTAGAATACTTAACCTTTTTATGTCCTGGATCCCTTTGGTAGCCACTGTGTTACAGCCTGTGAACCCCCTCTTCTAAATAGTGTTTTTAGAGGCATGAAGTATGGTAATCCCTTCGACATCATGACTTTCCCCATCATGGTTTCAACATATTGTGTGTTGGCATGAGAAATTCAATGGGAATTTTTGGGGAATTTTGCAGAAGCTTCAAACAACACATGAAAGTCTGCAGATGACATAGAAAAAGATTTAGAAACTTAGAAATGTATAAAAACATATAATATTGTATAATATCATCACATTTTATCTTTTAATACCATAATAATTCAGACTTCTCTAGTACAAAGGTAGGACCAAAAACTTTTACACAGATTTTCCAAATTGTGAGGACATTGTGCCTCTAATTCCCACAGGGTGGAAGTGATGACTATAACGAACACAGTATTATATTGACTGTTAACCAAATATTTTTTAATTTTTATTTTATATTTTTATATATAAATTATTTTTAATTTTTATATTATATTATATATACATTACAGTATTTTTAAAACACACACATAGATAGTTTTCATTATAAAACCTCTTATTCCAATTTTTTTTCTCCCTCCCTTCCCTTACCCACTCTCCTAGATGTCAAGTAATTCAATATATGTTAAACATGTGTGATTCTTCTATACATATTTCCACAATTATCATGCTGCACAAGAAAAATCAGATCAAAAAAGTCAGATCAGAAAAGAAAAAAAATGATAAAGAAAACAAAATGCAAATAACAACAAAAAAAGTGAAAATAGTATGTTGTGATTCATACTCATTCCCCACAGACCATTGGAACTGACCTGAATCACCTCACTGTTGAAAAGAGCCACATCCATCAGAATTGATCATCCCATAATCTTGTTGCTGTGCACAAAGTTCTCTTTGATCAAATATTAAAAAAAAAAAAATCAGCCAAGCATGATGGCACACCCTTGGAATCCCAGACACTGGAGAGGGAGACTAAGGATGGTGGATCTCTTGAGCTTAGCATAGTGAGCTAGGCCAATGGAGGATCTAGACAGTTTGACATTAATATAATAATAATGATACTAGTATCAATCAGGAAATATTTTTGTTTAATAATTTCTTAGTCATGTCTGACTATCACACTATTTGGGGTTTTCCTGGCAAATATACTTGAATGGTTTACCATTTCCTTCTCCAGCTCACTTTACAGATGAGGAAACTGAGGTAAGAATGATAAAGTGGTTTGCCCAAGGTCATACAGTTAGTGTCTGAGACTAGATCTGAATTCAGTTCTAATGAAAATAATGAAAATTCAGTTCAAGTGAAAATAAGTTTTCCTGACTCCTGGCTCAACACTATCCACTGCATTACTCAGTTGCCTCATTTATTAGGCACTTACTGTGTGCGGGGCATGTGCCAGACACTTCACAATTATCTTATTTGATCCTCACAATAGCCTTGTAATAAAGGTGTTGTTATTATTCCCATTTTACATATAAGAAAATTAAATTTAGCAGAGGTTAAGGGTCAGGCAGCTAGGAAGTATTTGAGGCCAGATTGTAATTCAGATTTTTCTGACTCCAAGTCCAGCAACCCTAACCACTTGCAACCTAGCTGCCTCAATATAATATAGTGATCTACAAGAAAACAAGGAGGGGATGGGCCCAAAGGGATAAATGAGCTGGGTCAGAAATAAAGCAGATCAAAATTCCCTTGACATTCAGTAGTGTGATTGGACTCCTGCAACATTTTCCAATCTGGGGAATAAAAGGAGACCCAATGTTTAAAAAAAAAAAAAAAACACTGGGATACTCAGGGTAAGAGCCCCTCCACTAGACCATGCTGGCTCCCAATGGGACTTATTAGTGAGAATCAACTAGGCTGGAGATGGTTTATTTTGTCGAAGGATGTTGTGTTCTTAAGGCACGGCCATCTAGACTAATAATGCACATTTGTATACCTCTTTAAAGGTTACAGAGAATGATCTTCTCACGAAGCCCCAGGAGGAAAATAGATATTATTATCCCCATTTTACAGTAGAGAAAATTGAGGGTCAGGAAGAGAGATAGCTACAGAATAAGTGTCAGATCTGGGATTTGAACTCAATTGTGGAACGTTTGATGCGACATATTGTTCCTGCACCTTGAGAACCCCCAGACACCTCCCCATCCCGATGAGCCATCATCATCCTAGGAGGACTGTGGGGGAAGAAGTTTCCATTTATTCACTCTAAGATAAGTTCGGTGCTAATAATAGCCTTGCAGTCTGCATAGCACAATGGGTTGAGATCTGGCCTGGAGGAGGATTTGGGGTGAAATGGTACTTCTGAGTAATTCTGTGATCCTGTACCCAGAGAGCTCAGTAAAACTTTATTCCTAGTACAGGGACACTGAAGCTGGCGGATCCCTTGGGCTCTAGAGTTCTGAGCCCACTGGTCCCCCAATAGGGGCATTTCCTAGCTTCATGACCCTCGGTAAGTCACTTAACTCTGCTTGCCTCAGTTTCTGCATCTGTAAAGTGGGCTGGAGAAGACAATGGCAAACCAGTGCAGTATCTATGCCAAGAAAACCCCAAATGAGGTCACAAAGAGACAGACATGACTGAACAAAATTTCTATTTGAGTTTGAAACCACTGGACTAGGTGATCTCTAAAGCCCCTCTCAGCTCGGACATCCTGTGTCCTAAGTCCCTTCCCACCTTTGACAACCTGTGTTCTATGATCCCTTCCAATTACCATAATCTTTGTTTTAATATTTTACCTTCTAAGACCCTCTCGATTTCTAATATTTTATGTTCTAAAGACCCTCCCAGCTCTGACACTCTCTGGTATAATAAGGTCCCTTTAATCTTTGAAACTGCTAAGATCTCTTCCAGTTCTAATATTTTATCTCCTATGTTCTAAGGTCTTTTCAAGTTCCAATATTCTATGACAGACATTCTATATCTTTCTGAAATTTTGGGTTCCAAAATCTTTACCAGTTCTGATAGTCTATCTACTAATTTACTATGTTCTAAGAGCCCTTTGATGTCTAAATATTCTACACTCTAAGTTATTCTAACATTCTATTTTCTAAGACTCCCCCTCCCAATTTTAACAATCTCATAAGTTCTCAGGTCCATCAGCTCTACCATTTTATATTTTAAGGCCCTTTTCATTCTGAATATCCATTCGGATATTCTATATTCTAAAGTCCCTCCCAGCTCTAACGGCCTATGAACATTTCCTCGATGTTCATTAACGGACATCTTAAGTACCTATGTACCAAGGGTCAAAGTCTCCATTTCATCACTCCCTTTGGAACAGGAATGGGACAGCCCCATGATGGAGCATGGCCTTAATATCTCCCTTTGGGGACCCTTGTGATTGTGTGGTGTGGGTGCTGCAGAGCAAATGATGGAGCTGCTTCCTATAAGATGTTAATGAAATGTGCATTGTACTGTATCTGTGAATCAAGAGTTGGCAGCCTGGGGCATGCAGCCAGCAAGGGCACAGGAGATGATTTTGGATGTCAAGGACTCAGCTCTTTCAATGAGCAGCATGAAAAAATACAGATCCACCTGGAAACAGCAGCCCCATTCCCACAAGGAACTATCTGCAGACCCCAAAAGAGAAAACTAGCAATCTGAAACTGGGAATCCTAGGTTTAGATGAGACCTAGCTTATGAGCCATTTAGAGATGAGAAAACTGAAATTCATAGACATTAAACAAATTAAGGCTGAATTTGAACCTAGGTCCTCTGACTTGAAAGCCATTGCTGTTTCCATTATATCAACATTATATGTTGAATAGCATAAAGAGTATATTTATGAGAATGTAAGCATAAATATAAGATCAAAGGCCATTCTCTTGAAGATAAGAGGTCAAAAGATATGAACAGGAAGTTCTCAAAAGAATTGCAAACTATTAACAACCACCTGAAAGACTGCCCCAATGACTAAGAATAAGAAGAATGTAACTCCAGTCCCTCCATTGGTTTGGGGCTCTCCCCTTGTTGGTAGAGATCAATGTCCTGCTCCTCCTGAAGGGTGGGAAGCAGTAGGAGAGATTTTTTTATTCAATTTTAATAAAGTTTTTTTTAATTTTCAAAACACATGCATAATGATATTTGTGGAATTGCACATGTTTAACATGTATTGGATGACTTGCTGTCTAGGGGAGGGGGTGTGGGGAAGGGAGGGAAAAGATTTAGAACATAAAATTTTGCAAGGGTGAATGTTGAAAAGTATCCACGCATATATTTTGAAAATAAAAAGCTTTAACTAAAAAAAAAATGTTGATAGATTGAAAAAAAAAAAAACATTCATAGATAATTTTCAACATTTGCCCTTGTAAAACCTGGTGCTCCAAATTTTTTTCTCTTTTCCTCCCCCCACTCCCTTTCCTACATGGCAAGTAATCCAATATATGTTAAACATGTGCAATTCTTCTATACATATTTCCACAATTATCATGGCACACAAAAAATCAGATAAAAAAGGGGGAAAATGAGAAAGAAAACAAAATGCAAGCAAACAACAATCAAAAAACTGAAATATGTTGTGATCCACACTCAGTTCCCACAGTCCTCTCTGGATGCAGATGGTTTTCTCCATCACAAGACCATTGGAACTAGCCTGAATCATCTCATTGTTGAAAAGAGCTACATCTATCAGAATCAATCATCCTATCATCTTATTGTTGTGTACAGTGTTCTCTTGGTTCCTCTCACTTCACTCAGCATCAGTTCATGTAGGTCTCTCCAAGCCTCTCTGAAATCCTCCTGCTGATTATTTTTTATAGAACAATAATATTCCATAACATTTATATACCATAACTTATTCATCCATTCCCCAACCGATAGGCATCCATTCAATTGGAGAGAGATTTCACCTGCAAATATCTTGCATAAAATAATAGGATACAAGATGGGAATAATCCATGTTGGAGGAAATATGATAAAATAAGCTTACTGGGGCACTATTGGTGGAGCTGTGAATCAGCATTTTAGAAAGTAGCTTGGAATTATGCAAAGTGACTAAATATATCCCTTGCCCTTTGACCCAAAATTCCAGTACTAAGTTTATATCCCAAAGGGGTCATTGATAAAAAAGAAAGTTCATAATCATCTATCTATATGTGTCTCTATGTATATATACATACACACCTATATCAGAGCAGCATTGTGTATGTGTGTGTATGCATGAATGTGAGCAAAGAAGTAGAAACAAAGTAGATGTCCATCAATTAGGGAATAGCTAAACAAATTCTGATACATGAATGTAATGGAATATGACTGTGCTGTAAGAAATGATGAATTGACCATTACAAAGCAGCATGGAAAAAGCTACATGAAATAATGCAGAGTGGAGTAAGCAGAGCCAAGAAAATAATATACACAATGACTACACAATGGAAATGGAAAGAACTCCCCCAAAAAATAACCCCAAGTCTTGCCAAATTATCAAGAACTATGTACACGACTCCAAAGAAGAAAGATAAGAAAAGATCCTCTACTCTACCCCTTTGCAGAGGTGGGAGGGCCACAAGTGTCACATGTTACATATATTTTCATACTTTTTTATGTATTTATGAATTATGCTGATTTTTTCTCTTTTCTCTTTTTGAAAATATTATTTGTTCTATATATTATCAACAAAGTCTAGCAGCAAGAGATAGAAAAAAATCTCATTTAAAATAACTGTAGACAATATAAAATATTTGGGAGTCTATCTGCCAAGATAAACCCAAGAACTATCTGAACACACAACTATAAAACACATCTTACATAAATAAAGTTAGATCTAAACAATTGGAAAAAATTGCTCATGAGTAGGCTGAGCTAATATAATAGTTCATAATAAAAATAACAATTCTACTTCAATTAATCTACTTATACAGTGCCATACCAACCAAACTACCAAAAAATTATTTTATAGAACTAGAGAAAATAATAACAAAACACATCTGGAAGAACAAAATGTCAAGAAAATCAAGGAAATTGATGAAAAAATGCAAAGGACAATAGCCTAGTTGAATCAGACCTAAAACTGAATTTTAAAGTGGTGGGCTTCAAAACCATTTGGTTCTGGTTAAGAAACAAGGAAGTGCATCAGCAGAATTAGATTAAGTACCCAAGATATAATAGTCAATGACTACAATAATCTACTGTTTGATAAACCCAAAGATTGAGATAAGAGCTCACCATTTGGTAAAAATTGCTGGGAAAACTGGAAAATAGTAAGGCAGAAAGTAGGCATAGACCAACATCTCAGACCCTATACCAAGATAAGGTCAAAATGGGTTCATGATTTAGACATAAAGGGTGATACTATAAGCAAATTAGGAGAGAATGGATAGTTTATTTCTCAGATCTTTGGAGAAGGGATGATTTTTTTTTTACTAAAAAAGAACTAGAAAACATTACTATATGCAAAATGAATAATTCTAATAATTAAATTAAAAGGTTTTTGCACAAACAAAACCAATGCAGCAAAGATCAGAAGAAAAGAAAAAGCTGGGAAATAATTTTTACAATCAGTGTTTCTGATAAAGGCCTTATTTTTAAAATATACAGAAAACAATGTCAAATTTGTAAAAATTCAAGTAACTCCCCAAATGATAAATGGTCAGTGAATATGAACAGATAATTTTCAAATGAAGAAATTAAAGTGATTTATAGTCATATGAAAAAAATGTTCTAAATCACTATTAATTAGAGAAATACAAATTAAAACAACTCAGAAGTACTGCTTCATACCTTTCAAATTGGCTAAGATGACAGGAAAAGAGAATGATAAATGTTGGAGGGGATGTGGGAAAACTGGGACACTAATGCATTGTTGGTGGAGTTGTGCAATGATTCAACCATTCTAGAGAGCAATCTGGAACTATGGCCAAAGATCTATCAAACTGTGCATATTCTTTGACCAGCAATTCCACTACTGGGTCTGTATGCCAAGGAAATCATAAAGGAGGAAAAGGATCCACATGTGCAAGAATGTTTGTCGCTGCTCATTTTGTGGTAACAAAGAAGTGGAAAATGAATGAATAGATGCCCATCAATCCCAACTGATGGAATGGCTGAATAAGCTGCAGTATATGAAGGTAGTGGAATATTATTGTTCTATAAAAAATGATAAACAAGTTGACTTTAGAAAGGTCTGGAAAGATTTACATGTACTGATGCAGACCCAGGAATACATTGTACACAATAGCAGCAAGAATGTGCAATTTTCAAGTATGAAAGACTTGGTTCTTATCAGTAGTTCGTGATCCAAAACAATCTCAATAGACTTTGGACAGAAAATACCATCTGCATCCAGAAAAAGAACTAAGAAAACTGAATGTAAATAAACACATGCTATGTTCACTTCTTTTTTCTGTTTTTTTTTTTTCTTCTCTCATGGTTTTTCCCTTTTGTTTTGATTTTTCTCTCTCAATATGATTCATAAAGAAATATGTATTCAAAAAGTTAATATATATGTATAACCAGAAAAACAATTAAAATTTTTTAAAATAAAAAAATTATAATGATCATACATGTATTAAGCTATATATATATTGCTAGCTCTCTTGGGGGAGGTAAGAGAGGGAGAGAGAAAAAATTTGGAACTCAAAATATTTTTAAAAAAATGTTGAAAGCTATCTCTACATGTAATTGGAAAAATAAAATACTATTGAGAAATAAAAAAAGAAAATATTATTTGTTACTGATTTTAGATAGTGTCCCAGGTCATCCAATTATACTTATCTCATTGTGAGAGAATATGTGCTTGCAAATTTATCACGATGAGGATAAAGCTTTCTGCACCTATCAATCTGTTCAGATATCTTCACATTTAAAGAAAGAGAAGAAAGTTCAATCTATAATGCTAAAATGTTTTAAATTACAATAAAGATGTTTTGTGATATTATTGATATTTATCCTTAGATATGATATTAAGAATTTTAAAAAATTTTATTTTCTATAACTATTCTCATTTCATAATGAACTTCAATTAGGAATTTTCTTCATGATCATGTTAATAAACAGATGAAAACTTAAAAAAATATAATTTGTTATGTGTGATGGTTCTCTGGGAAAGGATTAGGGAAGAAACTGGGGAAAGTATGGTAATGCAAAAAACAGACATCAATATCAAGTATTTTTAAAGAAGAATGTAAGGTCTTTGAAGGCAGGGACTTTTGGGTTTTGGTTTTGGTTTCTTAGAGAGTAGGTATTAATAAATTTTTTTTAATTGAATTAGTGGGCAGGAGTTTTTAAAATTTTCTCTTTGTATCTCTGACGCTTCCCACAGAGCCTAGAACATTGTTGTTTAGTCTTTTTTTTTCCCAGTCATGTCCAACTCTTCATGATTCCATTTGGGATTTTCTTGGCAGAGAAACTGAAATGGTTTGCCATTTTATTCTCTAGTCCATTTTACAGATAAAAAAAAAACTGACGAAGACTGGGTTAAATGATTTGCCTAGAGTAACACACCTAGTAAATGTCTGAGGCTGGATTTGAACTCATGTCTTCCTGGTTTTACAGAGTGACCTTGTACATAGTAGGTGCTTCATAAATCTGCGATGGATTGGGATTGGACTGGATTTGGAATCAAAGGGCCTGGTTTTGAATGTTGGGCTCTTTTGATTACTACTCCCTCCCCTTTGGGCAATTTTTACTTTTCCATGAGAGTCTGTTTCTTTCACTGCTAGACAAGAGTCAGACAGAGACACCAAAATGCTGGGGAGAGGGAGGGACAGAAGTGGGGCAGAGAGTTGGACTAAATCAGAGAATTTAAAGGAAGCATTAGAGGTCATCGAGCCCCACCTCCTCATTTTGCAGAGAAGGACACAGGCCCAAGATGGCAAAGTACAGTAGTAACTAATGGAGCTCTGCATTTGAACTCGGCCTCTTTGATTCCAACCAAAAGCTCTTTCTACTACATATTTCTAAGGTTCTAAAACTTTTAGAAAAGAGGATGTGGAGGAAGAAAAGGGGAAGAGGAACAAGGAAGCAGTATGGTGCGCCATTTTGATGTTGGATCTTGATATGTGATCTCAGGAAATTCTCTTGTCCTAGTCCAATATTTAATGTCATCCACCATCTGACTTCCACCTATTTTATTTCACTTTATTCCCCTTCGGTTCCAACCAAATAAGCCACCTACACTTCCCTTTCCATCACAAACCATCCTCTATGGCTAAATCTTTACAACTGTTCTCACCATTTCCTGGAACACTCGCCCGGCTCACCACCCACCTGAGACTCCATGGTCTCCAGCGAAGTACCACCATCTTCTCTATGCCTTTTGTGAATATTCCATCCCTAGAAGCTATGGCTTTGTATATACACAGACTTGTGTCTTTCCCAATAGAATGTACGCTCCCAGACCAGAGACTTTCATTTTTGTCTTTATATCCTTAGCACCTGGAACACAGTAGTCATTTAATAAATGCTTATTGGATTGGAATTAGAGGAACATCATCTGTGAGTTGCCAATCTTTAAAGAGAAATCCCAGGAATCAAATGTAATAATATATGTACAATACTTTTTAAACCTTAAAGCACCATATAAATGCTAGCTTCTCTTCTTCTCTTCTTCTTCCTCCTCCTCCTCCTCTTCTGCTTTTTTTCTTCATCATCATTACTATCCTTATTATTTCACTAGTTTGGCAGCTGTTTCCGTTAATGGAGGTCTCTGCTTTAAGTCTATAAGTTGCTGTGTTTAAAAAAAAAAAAGATTTATCTCTTGAGAACCAATTCTCTAGTAGAACACAGGCTCTTTATGAGCACTGTGTGGGTTTCTTCTGCTTGATTTTACTTACAAGCTAAAGCTTTCTTGGGGGGGAGTAGTTATGAGAAGCAATGAGGAGGAGAAAGGATTAATGATACCCTCAAAAAAAGAGAAGATAGAAAAGATCACCTGTGAAATATTTTTTTAAAAATATACAGAAGAGAAGAGAAGGAAATTCAGAAGAGAACAGATAAAGCAATGCTGATGCTACCACGTTAAATTATATATATATATTTCTAAAATAAACTCAGATGTATATGATAGTCACAGTTTCCTATACAATCCTGTTTTTCAGTGATGTCCCCAGATCCCCGAATTCTAGCCCCTATTTCTATCTGGTGACCTGGTCCCCAGGACTTCCTTCTGGGTCCTCCTTGTACCTCACTCTGACTGGACAGACTATAAGATGTTATAGTTGGAACAATGGAGCATAGAATGTCAGAACTGGAAAAGATTTTAGAACACTGTCAAATCTAGGAGAGATCATAGAAGGCAGAATAACAGAGCTACTAAACATAAAATGTCAGATCTAAAAGAAACCTTAGAATACAATGTTAGAGCTGTAAAGAACCTTAGAACATGGAATATCAGAGATAGAAGGACCCTTAAAACATAGAATGTCAGAGCTGGGAGGGTTCTTGGAATACAGAATGTCCAAACTGGGAGGGCCCTTAGAACAGAGAATGTCAGGGCTGGGAGGACTTTTTGAAAACATATTAGAATTGAAGAAGACCTTGGAAATCAACCAGTCCAAATCCTCCCAAACATTTTCTCAGTCCTTCTGTTTTGCTCAATAAGACATCATTTTTGTGGAAAAAGCCTCCCTGGAGTCAAAGGGCCCTTAGGGATTTCTAGTTCTAGTTCTGGCACTGTGAGACCCTATTGTGTGAGTGAGTAGGATGACCTGAGACACCAGTTTCCTCCTCTGCCCAATGACAGATTAGATTCTATAGAGTCTCTTCCAGCTCTAAAATCCCATAATGATTTCTAGGAAATTAGGGGGAGGAGGTATAGAATATAGGGAGAAGGATCCCAAATTCCTTGCACAATGTTAAGGACAGAAATGCCTTTCAGGATGGAGGCTGGATGCTGTCTGTGATAAGGAAAAGACCTTTGTGAGCATTTAATCTAAATTCTTTTCTCCTTCTTTCTTTTCTTTCTCTTTCTTTCCTCTGTCTTCTCTCTTTCTTTTTCTTTCCTTTCCTTTCCTTTCCTTTCCTTTCCTTTCCTTTCCTTTCCTTTCCTTTCCTTTCCTTTCCTTTCCTTTCCTTTCCTTTCCTTTCCTTTCCTTTCCTTTCCTTTCCTTTCCTTTCCTTTCCTTTCCTTTCCTTTCCTTTCCTTTCCTTTCCTTTCCTTTCCTTTCCTTTCCTTTCCTTTCCTTTCCTTTCCTTTCCTTTCCTTTCCTTTCCTTTCCTTTCCTTTCCTTTCCTTTCCTTTCCTTTCCTTTCCTTTCCTTTCCTTTCCTTTCCTTTCCTTTCCTTTCCTTTCCTTTCCTTTCCTTTCCTTTCCTTTCCTTTCCTTTCCTTTCCTTTCCTTTCCTTTCCTTTCCTTTCCTTTCCTTTCCTTTCCTTTCCTTTCCTTTCCTTTCCTTTCCTTTCCTTTCCTTTCCTTTCCTTTCCTTTCCTTTCCTTTCCTTTCCTTTCCTTTCCTTTCCTTTCCTTTCCTTTCCTTTCCTTTCCTTTCCTTTCCTTTCCTTTCCTTTCCTTTCCTTTCCTTTCCTTTCCTTTCCTTTCCTTTCCTTTCCTTTCCTTTCCTTTCCCCTTTTTTCCTTTCCTTTCCTTTCCTTTCATTCTTTCCTTTCCTTCCTTCCTTTCCTTTCCTTTCCTTCTTTCCTTCTTTCCTTCTTTCCTTCTTTCCTTTCCTTTCCTTTCCTTTCCTTTCCTTTCCTTTCCTTTCCTTTCCTTTCCTTTCCTTTCCTTTCCTTTCCTTTCCTTTCCTTTCCTTTCCTTTCCTTTCCTTTCCTTTCCTTTCCTTTCCTTTCCTCCTTTCCTTTTCCTTTCCTTTCCTTTCCTTTCCTTTCCTTTCCTTTCCTTTCCCTTTCATTCTTTCATTCTTCCTTCCTTCCTTTCTTTTTTTCCCCAAATCTATTATTTCATCACTGTTGAGAATTCCCTGGGTAGGAATCCCTTTTACTAAAGCACATCCACCACTTTTAGTCTGGAGAGTTGCCCTTGTACACTGATGTTATTTGCCCATGTTAGAAGGAATTTTTGAACTTGGGTCTTTCTGCTTCCAGAAGGCCTGGTACTATCTACTAATGCTTCTGCCTCCCTACCTCCTGGTGTAAACATTACAGAAGAAGACAGCTGAGAATAAGAGAGGTTTAATTAATCCACCCAAATTCATAGAGCATATAAGCAGCAGAGCAAGGATTCCATCCCAGGTCTTTGAACCCCAAATCTAGGGCTCTTTCCAAAGGCCTCTGAGCTGAGAGGGTCAAGCTGACTCAAGTCCTGCTGCTTGGGGAATCTATAGATCCAGCCAGAGACTTCTTACCTTGACTGTAACCTCCCTTAAAACAGGAAGCATCTCTCCCTAAACCCATCCAGAATTTTGTAGTTTGAGGTTCACATGCCAGGCCCATTCTATCCTTTGCTATCTCGGGAAATCTGTCCAAAATTATGTTCTTTGGTTCCATGACGCTATCCATCCATCTCATCCTCTGCCATTCTCTTTTCTTTTTGTCTTCAATCTATCTCAACATCGGGATCTTAGGAGCACTAACAGGCCTCTAACCATTGTTTATTCATTGATTGCTGATTTATTGATCACCCAGCTAATCTCTTTGTTTTCCAAATATCACCAGTTTGGAGGAATGGCTTACACATAGGATGACAGTCAGAATATCCAAAGATCTTTCTGGGCTCAAACACTGGGCTAAATCAAGTAAGTTGACATTTAACAGGGGTGAATATAAAGTCTTATACTCAGGTTCAAAAAATCAATGTCCCAGGTACAAGATGGAGGAGGTATGGTTGGATTGTGTAAAAGATCACTGAGGGAAAACTCTGTATGAGTCAGTAACAGGATAGGTCAACTGTAAAAGCCACCGTGAGTTTGGGCTGCTTTAAAGCCATTATTTAAAGGAATCTGGAGCATTTTGGGGAGAGGTTGGGCGAGTCCCTGCCTTTATTCCACCATCTCCTTGGGCTGCTTTAAGAGAAGCGTAACTTTCAGGAATAAGAAGGTGGGAGTCTTGCTGTTCCTGTCCTGGAGTTCTGTGTTTATTCTAATAAGGACACCAGGCAGGTTGGGGAAGGGTGGTTAAGTAAATTATTCAAGGATCAGCTTAAAGACTGGGAGTGTTTGGCCTTCGTTAGGAAGAGAATCTGAGAGCATGTTTTCAAGCCATTCATGGTCCATCACTTGATTTGTTTTGATTGTTTTGTTTTGATTTGTTTGGAACCTGGAACAATAAAGGGGAGTTTTCAAAAGGAAAATTGAGGCTGGATGGGAGGGCGACCTTCCTAAGCATTAAAGGTATCCAAAAGTGGAAGGGGTCTTCTCAGAAGTGATGAATTCCTCACTGGAAGATTTCCCCCAGAGACTGGATAATCACGAGTTTGGGGTGTTCTTGGTGGGGGGAGGGATTGATTTTTAGGTACTGGGGTGTCTTTTCAACTTCGAGATTCTTTGATTCTGTGAAATCCTCTCCTTTTCTGGAGACTGTCTCATTATTCGGGGCGCAAATCTGCAAGTTTCCCCCCAAATCCCATCCCCTAAAATGGGGCCAGCCCCTTCCCCCCCCTCTGATTCTCCTTTTTCTCTCCCCCAACCCGGCCCAGCCCACAGCGAAGCAATGATCCCCCAGGGGGATGCGGGCAGCACGTCTCCCCCAAGGACTGGACCCCGCTTTAGGGAAGGAGGGAGAGCCAGAGAGAGAGGAGAAGAGGGAGGGAGGGAGAGAAAGAGCAGCTCCTGTCCCTGGGCAGCCCTGCCAGGAGCTCCCTGCCTGGTCTCATATATCTGTCCCTGGATAATGTATATCCTGCTTATGGAAAATATGCATAATGTACCTTATACCCCAAACTGGCCTCAGTCCATATTGCATGATCTAAAATTAAATCCATTTCAAATATACAGTAGATCGAGTCAAACTAATATAAATGAAACATGATTAATAGGCCGAGCACCGGGCTTAGTTAGCAGGCCTGGCTTCCCGGGCTCTGGCTGGCTGGGGCCAATTTTCCTTTTTCTCTCTCCCCCCCAGCCCCCATGTGCCCCCTCACCAGCTCTGGCCCCGCCTCGGGCAGCCCCCTAAGCCTGGGGGGCTGGGGCTGGGCCAGCGCTCCCCGGGATTCGGACCCTCCCTCCTTCCTCCGGGCGCCCCTAGTTCAGGAGCCCAGCTTTCCCCACTCCCCGGGCCGCCGGCTCAGCAAAGGACCAGCATTCTTGCCATTGCGCGGTCACACACTCTGGCGGTTATTTTTAGCCTGTTGGCGAGTGACTGCTCCCAGCCCAGTGTTCCCACCGTTGGGGACAAGCTCGCCAAGAGCGCACTTGCGCGCTGAGTGCTGAGCCGGGAGGGTGGGCTGGGAGCGCGTCTCTAGGTGCCCGCCGGCGTGCCCTTTCGCACACACATTTGAATATGGCTCCAGTGATTGCTGGGAGTGGGAGGAGTGGAAAGGTTGGGGGAGGGGGAGGGAGGAAGTCGAGTGGGAGGAAGAGAGGGGAGCATGTGGGTTCAGGAGGGCTTAATGAGCCAGTTCTCGCTTTCCTCCCCCAAAGGAGGCTCCTCCCGGGCCCTGGAGCATCTCCTGAGACACGATCACCTACGTGAGCCGGGGGTGGGAGGGGAGCCCACCCAAGCTGACCATTCCCTGGGAGAACCTCCCTTTGTTGTAGGGTAACCCCCCACTCCCCTCGGGGTAAGGGATAGGGTACCACTCTCTTCCTTAGAAATTGCAGAGAGGATGTCATTCAACTGGCTCATTTTACAGATGAGGAAACTGAGGCCCAGGTAGCCCAAACTGCTGCTACAGGGGTAGGTTGTGGCAGAATCGGGACTCACATCCAGATCTCGGGAAGCCAAATTCGGCGTCCCCCCTGCTGCTCCCCAGCTGTCTCTCCCATGTGCTTCCATGAAGTGCATTTGCTGAGGGTGGGGAAGCTTCTCTCTGGACTGAGAGCTTCCATCTGGCTGCTGGAGCTCCTTCTCCGGCGGGGGCTGTCCTGTCCTTTCTGGTAGTCCAAATGCCCTCCCTTTGTCAAAGTGAGTCAGTATGCATTAGTTAAGCACCCACTGTGTGCACTGTGCCCCTTCCCTTGCTGATCAATGGCTTTCCTGTGTGGAGCTCTAGCTGCCTCTCCATCTGTCTGTTCTTCCTCTGGTGAATGCCCATGGATTTCTGGTCCTCAATCACTGAGCATTTACTTAGTATCTACCATGCGCCAGGCACTGGGAATAAAAAGATGGAAACGGCGAGTGACCTTCTCTTGGGGAGACAACATGTGGACGGATGGATAGACAGATATACATCTGTATACGATTTATATTTGTGTACATATATTTCTTTTGCAAATATATACATAGACAATTGTAAGAATAAACATATACATACATATGCACAGTGCATGGCTTAGATGCATGTGTATTTATTTTGCAAATATTTGTAAATATATACATATACTCACATATCTATATGAGCAAACATACATATACCCACCTATATTGCATATATGCATGTGTGTAAATGCGTTTATTTTGCAAATATTTGTAAATATACACGTACAGATGTATGAATAAACATATGCACAGTGCATGGCTTATATGCATGTGTATCTGTATATTTTGGGAATAGACAGATATCTAAATAAACACATACATACAAATACACATGTGCATTGCTTATATGCATGTATATATAATGTACTTATTTTGTGAATATACAGATAAATGAATAAGCCCATACATACAAATACACATGTGCATTGCTTATATGCATGTATATATAATGTACTTATTTTGTGAATATACAGATATATGAATAAACCCATACATGCAAATACACATGTGCATTGCTTATATGCATGTGTATTTATTTTGCAAACATTTGTAAATATACAGATGTACAAATAAGCACATACATACAAATACACATGTATATTGCTTCTATGCATGAGTATATAGATTTAATTTGCAAATATTTGTAAATATATACATATGAAGATGTTTGAATAAACACATACATATACACACATGCATTTCTTATATGCATGACTATATATGTATTTATTTTGTAAATCTTTGTAAATATAGCATGTAGATATGTTGTCTATATAATTTCTAATATTTGTAAATGCATACACATAGAGACAACATGTTCTGTGTCTTGTGTAAATATATGTGAGCACCCACAAACACATGCATGTGGGAATCTCTCTAATGTCTTTTATAAATATTTAATATTCACATATTTGTGGGTGCATTTAATATACTTGTTTAGACAACATGTATAATACAGATTGTCCATAGATGCCTTCTGCAAACATTTCTACCCGTGACCACGTCTACACTGTATATTGTCTGTGTGTCATTTGCAGACATTTGTAAATACGTTGACACCCGGGTTGTGTGCACATTGCCTCCATGTGTGTGTATTTACAAATATTTGGGAAAGAAGCACCTAAACAGAAGGTAATTGACGGGTAAGATGGCTCTGGCAGCTCGGGAAGCCCTCCTGGCGAGGGATGCTCCACCTGAGCTCACGAGGAAAGCCCGCGACCTGCCCGAGGGATTCTTCCCCGTCTGTGCCTTGGGTGAGTGCTTGTGGGTTTCATCGGTCTGTTTCACTTGTCCCTTTCTTTCCTCTTTGTATCGTTCATATCCATTCCGCGGAGGCTCACAAGACACCTACTGGGTGCAGGCTGCCTCGGGGCTCTCCGGCTCGGCTCCGAGTCCCGGGGCGCGGGGGGCGCGCGGGGGCACCTGTGGCTCTCCTCACCGGGAGTCTCCCGGCCGGCCTGGGGGTCCGTCCCTCCCCGGGCTCGCGCGGCGGCTCTTGGTGTGTACGTGTGTTGTGTGCACATCTGTGTGTGTCTCGGGGAGGGGTTTGCCTTTGTGCGAGCCGAGGCACTTGTGTTCACCATGTTTGCATAAACTAGACGCAGGATACAAGTTAGTGATGAATTCCATGAATACTAATCTGAGACTACCCTTGACCTTGAGGTCAGCGAGAGATCAAAACCGAACCATTTAATATTTTCCTTTTGCAGATCAATAGGAGCATAAATTCCCTCTCAATGACAACTATAATTTCTAACAGATCTATAGGACGCATGCATGCATTTCAGGCGGAGCCTGGCAGCCCGGCCAGTTGGGGAGCAGGCGAAAGGAGTTTCTTGGCTTTTCTGCCATTGAATTTCTTTTGCCTTTTTTTTTTTTTTTATGGCTCTGAAATGCTATTTTCAGCAGCTGCTGTCATATAAATATCTCTTGTTTTTCTTCTCCTCTTTCCCTCCTGGTGAAAAGGGCAGGGGACCTATTGAAAATTCTGCTTTATCTCTTTCAGTCGGGTTCAAGTACAGGTCGAATAATCGATCCCTCCTCCTTTTCTTTTTTAAGTTTCCTGTCGTTCTTTTGCCCAGATCAGCAGCCGAGGGCAGTTTGCTTTATGTAGATCTCCCCGGAGTGTGTGTGTGTGTCTGTGTGTGTGTGTGTGTGTGTGTGCTCCGAGGGAGCCTGGGTGCATGTGTTCATGTATGTCCCCGAGAAGGGACAGTCTGGCCCCTAACAATGACAGTTCCTTCCCCCAGACTGAAGAGGGGGAGTGGGAGAAAAGGGAAAAAGGAGGTGAAAGTTTCAGAGCCGAGACAGGCATAATTAACCCTTCAAGGGCTTTGTGGGAGAAGGGAGGGAGGGTCAAGGAGATGAAGGGGGAGGGGAGGCAGAGGGGCAGGTGGTGTGGGATGGGGCTGGGAGCGGAGGGAGGAGGACACAGAGGGAGGCACCCGAGTCCCTGCCAGGAAAACCTTGGGGGAAGTTCTGTGTGCTAGGAGAGAGAGAGAGAGAGAGAGAGAGAGAGAGAGAGAGAAAAGGAAAAAGAGAAAGAGAGACTGAGACACTCACAGAGACAGAGAGAGAAAGAGAGAGAGAAGGAAAAAGAGAAAGAGAGACTGAGACACTCAGAGAGAGAGAGAGAGAGAGAGAGAGAGAGAGAGAGAGAGAGAGAGAGAGAGAAAAGGAAAAAGAGAAGGGGGCCTTGGGAAACAAAAATCATAGGAAATAAAACATCAGAATTAAGGAGAAATTTAAAACAGACAATGTCAGAATTAAAAAAGACCTCAGAACACAGAACATCAGAGCAGGAAGGGACACTAGAATGTTAGATCTGAAAAGGGGAATTAGAACACAGAATGTCAGAGCTGGAAGTAGATAGGACGTCAGAGCAGGGAAGGACTTTAGAAACACAGAATGTCAGAAAAGCTAAAGATGGAAATAACCTTGAAGACCCTCTAATTCAATCTAATCCAACCCCCTGATTTTACAAAGAAAGAAATTGAGACTGCAAGAGGGGAAGTGACTTAGGAAAGAAAAAAGGCAAAAAGAGGAAAAGAATGTAAAAGAGAATGAGACTGAAACAGAATGAAAAAAGAAAAGAAAAAAGAAAGAAAGAAAAAGGAAAGAAAAAGAAAAAGAGAGAGAAAAGAAAGGAAGAAAGAAAGAAAGAAAGAAAGAAAGAAAGAAAGAAAGAAAGAAAGAAAGAAAGAAAGAAAGCTGAATTAAACCATTAATCTGCCTGGATTTTCCACTTCACAGAGTAATCTGTTTGGAAATGACTGACACAAAGTGGAATGTAAGATTGCCAACCCCCAGCCCCCCTTCTGCAAATTCCTTGTTTATAGAGAAACAGTGAAAACAGGAGGCAAGCCCTGCTCCCCCTTCCCCCTCCCCACCCTCCCCCTCCCTCCTCCCTTCCCCTCCCCAGGCTGCTCACAAAGCCTCCCAACTCTCAGCCACTGAGGGAGGGTCCGGCCCAGGGGCTGGGGGGCTCAGGCAGAGGACAGGAAGCTCATCCGGCAGGGGGCTTTTATTGCTGGCAATCAGAGGCTGGTGGCTGGCAGTGGCTAAAGGTGGAAAGCAAAGATGATTTAATTTATAGAAAGGACAAGGATGGCGCGCAGCAGATTTAATCATGGGAGAGTTTGAAAAAAAAAATAAGGACCAGGCTAATGTCGTAATTTACATTTCAGGATAATAAAGAGAGAAAGAATGGGGGTGGGGGGGAAGCCAAGGGGAACCCGGGGCCTGGGTTGGGGAGAAAGGGAGCAAGGAGGGGAAAAGGAGAGGAAGGGACAGAGGGAAACGGATAGATTTGCCTAGAACACCAATAAATTTCCAACCAAACCCAGAAAGCTGAACACAGCCCCTTAAAAGTGCTGGGAAAATGGACCATCGATTTTAGACTTGATCTGCATTCTGTATTTTAATAATGCTCTCTCCCTCTCTGTCTTTCCTTCTCTCTCTCTCTCTCTCTCTCTCTCTCTCTCTCTCTCTCTCTCCCTCTCTTTTGCAAAATATAAAAGCTGATCTGATAAATATTAATTTGAACCATCATAATGTATTTGAAAATTCCAGCTAAAATGTCACCACATGGAACATTAATGTAATATTTCAAGGCCCTGAGAGCAATACTCATATTGATTGCATTTATTTTACTCTGGGGAGGAGAGATAATTCTTCAATGTGGGACACATCTGGGAGCCAAAGACGCGAAAGGGGAAGGGGAGAAATGCAAAATTATATAGATAGAAAGATAGATATGTAAAAAAAAAATACACAACAAAAATCTAAGGAAATCTTGGCCACCCCCATCCCCAAACATGAGATTTGAATTTCTCAGCGTAGCACTTGCCAAGCCCTTCTAATTCAAGTAGGGAATGAAACCCTGTTCATCTCTCTGGAGGGGAAATAGGGCCTCCCTAGGAGGGAAAGCTCTCTGAGCTTCTGGAACAGCAGCCCCCAGCCCCTGGTGGGTACCAGTATGTGTTGGGGGAGGTGTCCGATTTTGTGGAGGCGATGGGCCAGCGTTTTCTCTCTCTCTATTAAAATGTAGTGTCCAGGGAGATAGCAAAGAGAGGGGGAAAGGAAAAGGGAAGAGAGAAAGAGAGAAGAGAGGAAGAGAAAGAGGAAAAGAGAGAGGGGGAGAGAGAGGGAAAGAGAGGGAGGAAGGGAGGGGAAGAAAGAGGGAGGGAGGGGAAGAGAGAGAGAGAGGGATGGGAAGAGAGAGAGAGAGGGAGGGGAAGAGAGAGAGAGAAGGAGAGAGGGAGAGAAAAAAGGAGAGAGAAAGAAGAGAGATGAGAGAAAGAGAGTGGGGAGAGACAGAGACAGAGAAAAGAGGAAGAATGTGTGGGGAGAGAGAGAAAAGGGGTAGGGACAGACACACACACACACAGAGACAGACAGAGAAAGAGAGAGAAACAGAGAAAGAGAGAGAGAGAGAAGGAGAAGGAGAGAGAAGTGAAGAATGGGGAGAAGAGAAAAAAGATGGAAGTGAGGAGAAAAGGGAAAAGAGAGGAGAGATAAAAGAAAGGGAAAGAGGAGAGATGAAGAATGGGGAGAAGAGAAAAAAGATGGAAGTGAGGAGAAAAGGGAAAAGAGAGGAGAGATAAAAGAAAGGGAAAGAGGAGAGAAGGATAGGAGAGAAGGAGAAGAGAGGACAAAGGAAATGGAGGGAAGAGAGAAAAGGTAAAAGGAAAAGAGAAGCGGGAGGAGGAGAGAGGAGAGAGAGAAGGGGAAGATAAGGAAGGAGAGAGAGGCTGGCTGTCTGCGATCCCAGGTCCTCTCGATGTCATTAAGGATATTGATGTGTTCAGGCGTCAACGAGTCTTTGTACAAGTGAAACGTAATCCGAGGCTGGTGGTGACCCTGAGCCCAACACATCGGCCCGGCCGCCCCTCGGGGCGCCCCCTCCCTACATAAGCAGGGGAGGGAAAGTGAGGCATCTGTGACCTGCATATCTCCGATCTTCAGGGCACCGGAACCTGAGAGGTGTTCCCCCGGCCTGGGACCGAGTTTGGGAGGCCAGGAGTGCCCAGGGAGCTTTGGACTCAGACATGAGGTAGAGAGGGGAGGATGGCGTGGGGAGAGAGAACCAGAACCCCCTCTCCCAGGGTGTGTGTGTGTGTGTGTGTGTGTGTGTGTGTGTGTGTGACCTTGCTGACAACAGCAGAACTCACCCCGGGCTGGGTGAAGCCTTCCATGTTCCTAAGGTGCTTTATACATTTCAAGGAATTTTTGGTTTTAAGAAAGTCCTGGTTACAGAAGTGGGGAACTCCCGGGGGGATGTTTCCCTCCACCCACACTGACCATCAAGTTGTCTGAGACTTCTAATCTCAGGGAGCTGCCTGGGTGAGTGTGGGACCTTGTTTCTCTTGACCTCACTTTCCTCATCTTCTGTACAAGCAGAGGCTCACACAAGATGATATTTCAGCTTCTTTCCAACCTCAAATTCTCACCCTGGACCCTCACGATGACCCTACAAAAGAGGCCGAATGTTATGATCCCCATTTTACAGAGGCCCAGAGAGAAAATAATTTGTGAAAGATCACCCAGTGAATCGGGAGCAGAAGGCTCCTGGTCCCAGGCCGCGTCCTGTCCACTACCTCAGGCCAAAGCCAGGAAATTCTCTCCTCCCTAGCACAGCTTCTTATTCCTCTTAGGGTTGGATCCTGACCGGAACCCAAGGCCAGGACCCAATCCGAAAGCCATTGGTGCTTTTTTGGCAAAGCCCGGGGCCCTGAATGAACTGAGCTATGATGAATACATCCATGGATCTGGGGGGAGGGGAGCCAAGCTGGCTCACCTGGAAGGTGGGTGGGAGTGGGAAGATGGAGGAAGCTTCAGAGCAGGAGAGGTTTGGAAAGACCAGTGTGGAATGGTGAGACCACCAGCCCTGAAGCGGAAATTGGGTTCAATTCTGCCTCAGCTACTTACTAGCTGTGTGATCCTGGGAAGAAAAACATCTTTCTGTCTGTGTGCCTCAGTTTCCTATTCTGTAAAGTGAAGGGTTAAATTTGAGCCCCTCTGGCTTCTCAATCTATGAGTCTGTGACATGGAGGAACCGAGAACTGGGATATATTACAGGGAAAAGGGCCTGAGATCTGGGTCAAACTCCTTCTTCTGACGCTTATTGTCTGCAGGGCCTTGTCAAGCACTTTAGCTTCCCTGGGACTCAGTTTCCCCCAGGTAGAAATGAAGGGGTTGGTCCGGAGGGTAACTCGGGTCCCACAGTAATTGCTGTAAGTGGGCACCCCCCCCACCAGACTCCTGGCTTGTGGGAGTCAG
Source organism: Sarcophilus harrisii (assembly GCF_902635505.1). Classification (NCBI taxonomy): domain Eukaryota; kingdom Metazoa; phylum Chordata; class Mammalia; order Dasyuromorphia; family Dasyuridae; genus Sarcophilus; species Sarcophilus harrisii. Next base: position 572,827,835 of record NC_045428.1, on the reverse strand, counting down.
CACAGGGCGAGGGGGACTCTGGGAGCCCTGCCCGGCAGCCGCCCCACAAATGGTTAACCACCCTCTGTGTTCACTTAAACTGTCACTCGGCGGAGCTGCCACAATATTGTGACTGCTCCTCCGTACCCGCTTTGCTTGGCAGGCAGGCAGGGAGGCAGCCCCGCAGGCAGGCAGGGAGTCGGCGGCTGAGGGGGACGCGGGAGGGAGGAGGCTGGCTCAGCCGATGAATAATGCATGGCCAAGGCGCCCCCTCCTGGCCATCGCTGGGGTCACCACGGGATTCTGCGGGCTCTGGTCCCCCTCTCCCGGGAAGTGTCCCTCTCCCCCCTCCCCACCAAGGCCGGCTCGGGCCCACACGAGCATCCTCCCAGAGGCTCCTTCCCAAACACCCCAGCAGGCAAGTCAAGGTTCGGGATGAGAGAGAATGGAGACGATCTCCCAGCCCTTAGTTGCTCTCGAGGAGATAATTCAATCAAGAACGCCCCTCTCCCCATCTCTATCACTGAGCCCGGGCCGGGAAGAGTTCTGGAAGGCTGTGGGCGATTGCGGAGGATGCTGTTGGGGTGGGAGGAAGTGGGGAATAAGCAGGGGATTGACAAGGGAAGAGAAGGAATGGTGCCATTGGCCTTCCTGAGAAGCCACTATGATCCATCGTTGGGGACCGTCTTCTTCCTTTTGTAATGTGATAGACCAGAAGGGACCTCGGGGGGCAACTCGTCCAGCTCCCTCCTTTTATAGATAAGGAAGCAAAATGGGGAGGGCCGTTGTGAGCGACTTGCCCAAAGATCCTGAGGCACACATCTGAGGTGACATTTCAACTTGGGTCTTGCCAGGAAAAAAAACAAACAAACAGATCTGGATCTTTCCAGTGTCAACCAGAAGAAATCATGCCCTCCTCTCAAAAGAATCTGGAAGAAAAAGACCAGGGACTTCACCAGTTTTGGAGTCAGAAGGACCTGAATTCAAATGTGGCCTCAGACACTTGGGATCCTAGGCAAGTCCCTCACCCAAAATTAAATAAATAAAGCAAAATAATAAAAAAAAAGAATATTCTTTTTTTAAAAAGTTGCTTCTTTTAGAGTACCATTGCACTCTTTCTCACTATATAAATGTAAGTTTATATTGCTATTATTATTCTTGTTGTCAGTGTTATCCCATTAAAAAAGTATTAGATTTAGAACCAGAGGTCTGGGCTCAAATCCCACTTTTGCCATCTAATAGCTGTGTGACCTTGGACCTTCTCTGGACCTCAGTTTCCCAATCTGTAAAATGAGGCTATTGGATCAGATGGCCCTTTCCAGACCGGAGTCTACAACCGTATGAGACCATTATCTTCCCCTCATGTATGGCATGTACGCTTCCCAATGCTTGCCTCCACCAGGTAGGAACCTTAGTGTCTGTCAGAGCCTGCCGGGCTTAGACGGCCCCTCTTACAGGAAGACCTTGTCTCTCTGCCCCTTGACATTTTTTTTTTGTTTTGTAGAATCATATATTTAGAGCCAAGTGGGATCTTAGAGGTCATTCAATCAAAATCCCTCTTTTTACAGATCAGGAAAGTGAGGCTTAAAAAGATTAAGAGAGTTGACCAGGCTTAGCTAATTTGAGGCAGAATTTGAACCCAGCATTGCCTGGCTTTACATCCAGTGCCCCATCTACTAAGCCATTCTGTCTCTGCATGCTTTTATATTCTGCTCTCCCCCTAGAATATAAGCTACTTGAGGGCAAGGACCAGTGATCCCCCCCCCAATATCCCCAGCACTTGACATAATGCTTTTCACCTAGTAGGGACTTTTAACTGTTTGAATAATGATGATGATGATGGTGATAATGATGAAATTGATGATGCCACCTGTCAGCTGCAGGCCCTGGTGGGACTGGGAGGGGGAGGACAGAAGAAAGCCTCTCCTGGGGTTCAGAGAACTCCCTGACTCCCCCCCCCACCAGGCCTTCTGAGTCAATTAGCTTCATCCCTACTCCCCATCCTCACACATACATCCCCCCACAAGCTGCCGTGATCTCAGGGAAGCCTCATGAACTCCTGTCCTCTGGGTCTCGCTGCCTCCGTCTAACAAGCAGGTAATAAAGAGGCGGGCAGAGGTCTCGGGCTAAGCTTTCCAGCGGCTGCCTCAGCTCCCAATCACGCTGGCCTCCAGGGATGCTGGCTCTCAGCCGGGGCAGCCTCTCCTCATTGATAACAGCTTCTAATGACACGTCTCCCCTCCCCCAGCCTCATTTCCACTGTCCTCCTTCACTCCCCTTCCTCAGCCCTCCTTCCCCCTCCCGTCGCCTTCTCAGGCTGGCCTGGCTAATGAATGACAGCCCTACAGGAGTTGGGGGAGGTGGGGTGGGGAGAGCTGGGGGGGAGGGAGCCAGGAAGCCCAGGAAATATGTCAGGGTGGGAACCATGTGTGCAGGGGAAGAAAATGAGTGGAGAGCACTTATGCTCCCTTAGGGATAGAGGCAGTCAAGGGTAATAGGGATGTTGGCTGGAGACCAAACCCTCTTCCCAGCTTGACCAGTGGGGCTATTTGTGGGGTGACAGCTTTCAGTCCTGTTGCTAGACTCATTGGCCGGTCATCTTGATCTATATCTTGCCACTGGACCCAGGTAGCCTTGGAGGGGAAAGTGACTTTGCCCAGCCTCCCTCACTCCAATCCAATTCATTTGCATGTCATGGCGTCCCCTACCTGATGTCACAGTCTCCTTGGAGAATGAAGGACAAACAATGGCTGTGGCGGAACCATGGCCCCCAGGTATAGCTTTCCCTGAAGGATAAGAGAATCGTGGTTTAAGACCTGAAAGTGATCTTAGAGCCATTGAGCCCAATCCTCTAATTTTGCAGATGAGGAAACTCTCAAATGACTTATTCAGGGTGCCACAGGGGAGTGGAATCTATAAGTCCAGTCCAATATCCACAACACAGAGCTGTCTCTCAGAGGTCTTGGGCACTTTGCCCAGAGCCGTATTGGACCATTGGACATCCCGGCCTTAGAACCCTCTTATCTGTGATCACCTTTCGTAGGGGAGGGGGAACTAATGGCCATGGATAAGTGGCAAGATTCAAATCCAGGTCTTCTGGTCCATGATTCAATGAGAAATTCAGGTGGCCATATTATTCCCTGAAAGAGACCTAGTTTCCTGGGTTCTTCTCTACCCTCCAAGGGATATCCCCCCCAAATAACTTTGGACCCAAGCTATGAATCAGGTCTATCTTCTACATGGCCTTGGGAAATAGTCTGGCCTAGTTCTTGCCCAGCCCTAAGATCAGGGTTAGGTAAGATGGAAGCAGGTCATAAGTTTAGTTTGGATGGGCCAATGTAAGGTCATCTAGCCTCTTTTTCTCTCTACTCACCTAAGTCATAAAGCTACATGAGCAACTTTACTCCTCACTGACTTTTTCTTGGGTTTATGAGTCACTGCCTCCTGTTGGCCTCCCTCTGCTCTCTAGTCATTTTCCGGTTCTTCTGGTTTTCCTGGGCCCCCCTAAGTGGCTCCCTATACTGCCCGGTCACCTGCCAGTGATCCTGAGGTGTCTCCTTGTGCTTTCCGAGTTCTTCCTGTCTCTCCCTGCTCTTCCTGAGAGCAAACCCAAAACTAGGACCCGAAACTACAACTTTTCTTGTACTGCCCCTGGGGTCAAACCGGACAAGTCCAATCCCTTTTCATCAGGAGGTCCCTTCAAATATTTGAAGAAGGCAGCGAGTCACGTCAGCAAGCAATGATCCGCTTGTTGTGTGCCAGGCACAGTGCTAAGCTGGGAATACAAATGTGAACTGAAAGAAACAGCCCCTGCCCTCAAGGAGCTTGTATTCTAATAGGTGAACACAACACATAAGGAGAAGGTAAAAAGAGGGGGAGGAGGGGAGAAAAGGCAGAGAGGAAGCTTCCAGCATGAGAAGGCCTTTGCCAGGATCAGGATGTTCTGTGGTCTGGGAGAGTCAGGAGGGAAGCCTGGAGAGGAAGGATTAATAAGCCTTCGTCTTCCCATAAACAAACCCAGTCCTTTCAAGGAATCTTCACATGTAAGAATCCAAGGCCTCTCACTTTCCTGGTCACTCTGTTCTGGACACTTTGCTCCCTATTTCTGGCCTTTCTAAAATGAAGCACCGGCAGGGATAGTCCGGCCCCTTAGGGAGACCTGAAAGCTGATCTATTCCAGCTTCCTTCCTCATTTTATGGATGAGAGGAAGTGACTTATCCAAGATCACACAGAGCATAGTTAACAGTTCCAGAGTTTGATGCCAGATTCATGTTCCCTCTCTGACAATTAAAGAGAAAAATAGCCCCAAGAAAAGTGGGCATTGGGTTCTAGTCAAGTGCCAAGTAAAGCAAACATTTATGTCTTTAAGATCCATAACTGCAGTGGGAAGCAAGAGTGGATAGTGTGCTAATAGTGGGCCAGCCAGGACCAAGAGAAGCCCTGGGTTCAAATCCCACCTTTGATACTTGCTAGCTTGTGACCATGGAAAAGTAGTTTCATCCCAGTTTTCTGGCTGGTAAAATGGGGATAATGTATCTGTAGTACCTACCACACAGGGCTGTTGTGAAGCTCCAGCGGGCAGAATTCTTCAACTTTAAAGCAATCTAGAAGCATCAGCTATTACTGAAGACACATCACTTGAGGCACCCTTACATTTGTGGCCCCCAGACTGTCCCTTGTTCAAAGAGGATCATCCTTAATAAAGATGGCATGGTCACTTTTGCACAGGTGTTGTTCTTTCATTTAACCTTCACTGGCTCTTAGAATCCCAAGGGCTGTATCACTTGCCAAGCCCAGATTGATTTCCCCTGGTCACAGGATCTCTCTCTCTGCTCTTTCTTTCTTTCTTTCTTTCTTTCTTTCTCTTTCTCTTTCTTTCTTTCTTTCTTCTTTCCTTCCTTCCTTCCTTCTTTCCTTCCTCCTTCCTTCCTTCCTTCCTTTCTTTCTTTCTTTCTTTCTTTCTTTCTTTCTTTCTTTCTTCCTTCCTTCCTTCCTTCCTTCCTTCCTTCCTTCCTTCCTTCCTTCCTTTCTTCCTTCCTTCCTTCCTTCCTTTCATTCTTTCTTTCTTTCTTTAGTTTTTTCTTTCTTTCTTTTTCTCTCCCCACCCTCAGAATGTTCCATATTTACTTAGCAAAATGGCATAGAATCAAAGATTTTGAGCCAGAAGCCACTTTCAAGGTTTATCAAACAAATCCTCTCATTTTACTGATGGGGAAACTGAGGCCCAGAAAGTTTAAGTGACCTATAGGATCATAGCTTTGAGTTGGAAGGGAGATCATAGACTCTAACTCCAGCTAGGAAAACTGAGGCTGAGATGTTAAGTGTCTGCCCGTGGTCACACCTTATCTGATGGGGAATACCGTTCCAGAGCTTCCTGACTCCAAGTGCAGGGGCTCTCTTTCTTTCTTGTCTATGAATATGCTGGATTCTTCCTGCAGTTCCTTGAAGCCAAGAACTGTTTGCCATTTTTTCTTTGTATCCCCGGTATCCTACATGCAATTGGTGTTTAATAAATACTGAGTGGGCTATGTTAGTCACTGACTCATGGGTATAACACACTAGCCAAATAGGATGTTGACAATGACGATGAGAATGCTGAAGACAGTTGGGCTCCTAGTTGGCAGTGACCTGAATTACCTTGTCTCTTTACTGGCTACTTTCCCTGGGCCAGAAGTGAAAATAAGTCCCAAAGCATATCAGTGCCAAGCCTTGTCTGCCCATCACCATCAGAAACTCCATCAGGCTGAGCCGCCTGGATGTGCCAGCTAGGTGAGAACCCCAAAGGTACTGTGGATATTGGCCCGAAGTCTGCTCTTCAGATTTCCGTCACTTTCTGGGAAGTCCACAGCAAGAGAGGAGAATTGAGCAAGCAGAGGGTGGACTGTCATTCCATTTAATTCAGGAGGTATTCATTAGGTGCCTATTGAATGCAGACTGCTGAGGTTATAGCTGGAGGAAGGGTGATGGGAGCAGGGTGGGGAGGAAGAAGGTCCTAAGTTCAGATGAGACACATATTACATGCCAGGAAGTGTGCCAGGACTAAAGGATTGGGGGGAAACTCTCTTTTCTGCTCTTAGGGACTGTCCATTTCTAAGCACCCAAGATAGACTGGCAAGGAAAGTCTTGGGCCCGTGTTTAGAATGCCAGCCTGATCTCTCCCCAATGAGGATATAAGTACCTTTGCTTTTGTATTCCCAGCATTTGGTCCAATGTTTGGTACATAGTAGGTGCTTAATAAATGTTTATTATAATAAATGGAATCAATTGACTAATAGATCACAAGATTTACAACTGGGGGAAAATGTGGGGATAATCTAATCCCCCCTCCTTTCTTTTATTGATAAGAAAACCTGAGACTTGGAGAAAGGACTTGTCCAAGATCTTCAAAGGAAAGACTTCTTGCAACTCTGCCTTTGGACCTCCCTTATTCTGTCACCGCCAACGATGGGCCAGTTCAGGCCACGTACAAATAGAGAAACATGCACATTGCTCACTGTTGACCAAAGTCTTTGGGAAATCTTGGGGCCCAACACCACTGAAGCTCCCATGAGTCTCACTGGATTTTCCTTCTCAGCTTCTCCCCCTCACAGCATTCTCCATGCTCTCTAATAGAACCTTGCAGAAAGCCACAGGCCCAGGCTTCAAAAACACCTTAAAGTTTTTCTCCTTTACTCTTATTTCTCCTCCCTCTTCCCCTCAGTTATTCTGAAAAGAGGAGACTAATGGCTCCAGGGTGGAATTGGGTGCTTTAGGAGGAGGATCCATTACTATTGGTCCATTAATAACACCAGCCTGATGCCCCGATCCCTTAGCATTCTCCATCCTACCATCCCCACTCCATCTTTGATTAAGAAACCATTCTCTCTTGGTTCTGGGAAATGGTTATAATGTGGCTCTTGTGTGGGCTGGGGAAGAAACCTGTTCGCATCAGGCTATGCTTTTATATGTCTCCCCCAGCCCCAGCTCCCTCCCACATACCCCAGTTTAGAGCTTCCGAACAAAGTCACTTCTCGGAGCACAATCTCATCTGGGTTCAAAGAAGCGTTTGGATTCTGCTGCTTAAAGGTTGTTAATCTGGACAAATCTCTCCATTTATCCAAGCCTCAATTCCCCGCCAAACTATAGGGCTTCTGAGTGTCCCTCCAGCTCTAGAGTCTAGGATCCTTCCTTATGACATAGGGGGAGAACCACCCTTTTCCTTCCATCACTTTGAGGTACAACCAGAGCCTGACTCATTAAGAGCATCAAGGGATCTTAGGAGCCCTTGGCAAAGGCAGGAGCAGGGCAGACAACATTGGAGCAGGGGCTTCTGGGAATCCTTCCAGTTTTAGTTCTAGGACTCTAGGTCCCTGATATCATGGGATACCTGGACCAAGATCCAGAACCCCTTAAGCTTCCATGGCTCCAACCCCTGGTAACTGTTCAGACTCTCCCTTGCCTGGGAGACCAGCTCACTGCAGCATCCTCCAGCTGAGCTGGGGCTGGCTACGCTCCCTAGCACGTCACGGGCAGATATTTTATGAACCTGGTACCTCAGCAAGATTCTTCTATTAATTTATTAATATTGTTAATTAAATATCGTATTTGCAAATGTAAACGTCCTAATGGTCTCGCTTCCATTTCTGAAGTTTCCAGAAAGCACCTTCTCCTTACGTTAGTCAATCGAAACAAATTAAATCTAATCAGAGAATGGGCTTGGGCACGTTCTCCTAAGTACACCGGCGTTTTAGAAGCGGGTGCTTGGCTCCTGGGAAGAACCGAGAGGGCATGATTTCTTTATCAAGGATGGGGGAACCGGGCATGGTAAAATGGTGAATGCTAAGGAACTGGGGCATTGGGCCGGGGTTCTTAATGGACCAACTCCCCCTCCTCCTCAAGCTCCCAATTCCACCCTGTAGACATTAGTCTCCTTCTAGAGTAATTGTTTGCTGGCCTGGGCCTGTGGTTTTCTGCAAGGCTCTATTAGGAAGCATGGGGAGTGCGGTGGGGGGGGGGGGGGGGGGGGGGGGGGGGGGGGAAAGCTGAGAAAGGAAATCCAGGGAGGGACACATGGAAGCTTTAATGGTGGGGGGCCCCTGTCCCTTTATTTTATAGACGAGGAAACAAGACTTAAAATGAAACCTTTTCTGACACTTTCAGAACTAGGGCAGTTCCATCCAGGTGGGGAAGAGGGAAAGGGGTAAGAGGTCTCCACAAGGCTGGAGCAAGTGATTCAAGTGCCAAAGCAACTTGTTTTTCTCCTTTATTCTAATTTCTCCTCCCTCTTCCCCTCAAAGGTAGACAACCCCACAGGTGTTCTGCCAGGCTGTTTGATGTGTCAAAGCCCACTTAGAGAGAAAGGGAGGAGGTTGTTTCTTAGACCAGCAGCATATAAATGAGGTGTGGTTCTCAGCCATTACATTCTCAGGCACAGAGAGGTTTGCAAAATAGCAGAAATTAAGTGGCTCCTGGTGCACAGAAGGCCAAAGCTCAGAGGGAATTTAGAACCCAGGAGGTCAGAGTTGGAAGGGAGCTTAGAACAGAAAATGTCTGAGCTGGGAGGGCCCTTAGAACCCAGGAGGTCAGAGCTGGGAGGGCCCTTAGAACCCGGGAGGTCAGAGCTGGAAGGGTCCTTAGAACCCAGGAGGTCAGAGCTGGGAGGGCCCTTAGAACACAGAATGGGGGGAAAACCTATGTATAGATCCAGAAAAGTGAGTTGCCTTCTCCATCCACAGCCAGAATGTGGCAAACCTGAGACTTAGGCCTGAATGTTTAGGACAAACTAAGGCTGGGGTTTAAGGATGTTCAGAAGGGGGAGGCTTTGGCCCTCAGCTAACAGTCAGGGTCAGAGAGAATAAAAAGAAAGATGCTTATAGAAATTTGTCCCCCATAGCTTTATGATGTCTTTAGCCTGATTATTATTTGCCTTAATTACCCAGCCCATTTTATTTTGCACCAGGTTGTGTCTCTGGGGAATTAAGGGGGAAGGAAGCTTTCCTGTTGTCCACGGCAGGGTAAGGATGGGGAATGCAGACACTGGCTCGGTGACAGCGAATGTGGAGAGCCAGCTCCCCAAGAGTCCTGGGTGTGAGACCATTGAAAGGTGAAGAAAATGGCCTGACTTTTAGAGGAGAGTTGGGAAACTCCAGAACATGCATTTTCCTTCTCCGTGTTGTTCCAGACACCTTAGAGTCATGATTGTTCTGTCCTTATGCCGGGTCACATAGGCCCTGCAAGACCATAGAACCTTGGAGGCCTTGGGAGCATCACATCCAGACCAGATCCCCTCTGTCCACAGCTTGTGAATCTCCGGTCACCGGCAGAGAGTCCATTCCTCCTCGAAGTACCTGTCTCATTTCTGGGCATTTCTGTTCCATTAATTGATAGGAAGTGGGCTCATAGAAGTGGAAACCTCCCCCTCTCATGTCGGAGCACGAGGTCCTGGGTTAAAATCCCAGCTCTGTTGTTTCCTATGTGTGTGATCCGGGCTACATTACTTAATCCACAGGAGCTGTTATGAGCCTTTTATTCTTTTTTCAATACTTCAATGGCATAATTTCTCTCACCTCTTCAAACTTCACGGGAAAACACTGAGACCATTTGTGAAATGTTCTCTTCTCTGCTCTTTCTTCCTCATCTCCTATGACTCCAACGTCTTCCCCCTTTAACTCTCCCTGGCTCTTCCCCTCACCAAAGCCAAGTCCCTGAGGCACCTCCCGGATCCCATTCCCTCCTGTCCTTTCCCCCCTCACCTAATAGTATTTTATTTTTCCAGTTACATGTAAATCAACATTCTTTTTTGTAAGATTTTGAGTTTCAAATTTCTTCTCTCTCCCCCTCCTAAGACAGCAGCAATCTGATGTTATACATGTACAATAATTTTAAAGTATTTCCATAATAATCATGTTGTAAAAGAATCCCTCCTGTCTTCTGCAGTCCATAGCCCCCATTATCATCCCTAAATTCTTCGAAATATTCTGTCCCTGTCTATTGGCTCCATCTTTGCTGTTTATGAAGGATTTCCCCATCCTTAAAAATCTCTCACCCCATCTCTCATCCTCCAGCCCTTCCTGGATAAACTCCTCGAGAAAGCCGCCTACATTTGGTGTCTCTGCTTCCTCTCCATCCTTATCCACTTATAGCAGGTGCCCCCCAAGGCTCGGTCCCGGCCTCTCTCCTCTTCCTCTCTACTGTCTCCTTGGCGACCTCAGTTTCCCCACGAGGGAGTTAGCCTATGGGAGTTCTAGAATCTATGATTCTTCTTTGTGGCATTTGGGGATAACCATCCTTTATTTTCCATCACCTTCCTTTTAGGTACAACCAGAGTCTGGATTATCAGGGGCCCCAGGGGACTCTGAAGGACCCTTGGCAAAGGCAAGAGCAGATCAGAGAGGGCCTGCTCTGCTGTGCTGCCCTTGCCACCGGCGCTGTGTGTGTGTGTGTATGTGTGTGTGTGTGTGTGTGTGTGTGTGTGTCTGTGAGTGGGCTGGGTGGGGGACGGAGGGAGCAGAGCTCTGGGCAGCGGCCAGAGAGTCCTCCAGGAGCCCAATCTTTGAGGGCCCGGAGCCTCTGTTCCCCACCGGCTTCTTTGGGGGGAGATGTGGGAATTTCAATGTTTCTGAGTCTCCATTAAGCAAAGTCTTAAAAATACATTATATTGTTTTTTATTATTAATGGTAATGACACAGTGCCGGGGCTCATTAGCTCTCTTTTGTTCTAAGCAGGGTAATATGCTGATGCTGAGTAAACGCTGGGGGCCCACCGTGCTGCTGTGTACTCTGGGAGCAGGATCTATATTAAGACTGTGCACATCTGTGAGAGGAGAGGGTGGGGGCGCCCCTAGGCCTGGGCCTGGCCCTCCCAGGGTCACGAGCCTGAGAGAAAATGCCTGCGGGAAGCTCCCGGCAAGCCTGGATCCCCCAACCAGGGGCCGGTGATGGGGGCAAAGGGGGGCGGGAGGCAGAATCCTGCCCCTTCATCAGTCAGGGGACCTCACGCACAGAGCACTGTAGATAGGAAGCAGGTGTGACACAGGTCTCCCTCTCCTCTAACAACTTCTCTCTCGTAAACTGGTCTGAAAAGCACAGAATTTGGGAGGAGACCTAGAACATCGGGTGTCAAAAGTGGAAGAGAACGATCCGATCTGGAACGTCGTCAGACAGTCTCAGCCTAGAACCCAGGAGAGTAGAGATGGAGGGACCTAGAACCGAGAGTGTCAGAGCTCCGAGAATCAGCCCTGGGGAGAACCTTAGAAATTCCCTTCTCAGAGGAAAGAACCCAGACCCCAAGAGGTGAGTTATCCTTGTCTGAGGTCACAGGTTATCGGGCAAGGGGTGGAGAAGCAGCAGGTGCTGCTCATCCCTCACCCGCTGGGCACAGCACAGGTATGGTGGGTGCTCTGTGCCCTTCTCCCAAATTATTCAATCTCTCAGCCTTTCGGCCCTCCCTCTGTGGGCAAGTCCCTCCGGGTCTCTGTAAAAGGAGGGAGTCAGACTGGGTGATTTCTAAGAGTCAACTCAGAGTTGAAACTAGCTTGGGGCCCATAAGACTATGCTCTGGGGTGCCGGCATTCTGGGGTGGGGGCGCCCAATTTCTCAATCATCATCTTTGTACCTAATTTGCAATTTTCTAACAGCAGGGGTTCCTTTGCCCAAGGATCCCATTGCTTTATTGTCTCTATCCAACCTTCCCCCCAAACTCTCAGAGGTAAAGAGCTGACCACCCTCCCTCCTGGCTTTGTTGCACCCAAGGGGACGGTCCCCTAATTGTATTTTTGACTGCACTGCTCCTACTGCCCCCCTAGCATACATATACTCCCTGCCACTATTTTTCCCCAAGGAAATAATCTTTTGTTTTGGCTTTGGAGCTAATGCTCTGGGCTTCCAGATACAGTTTCTGAGTTGGCTCTGCCCCCAGCCTGCTCCCGGGGCTCTGACTGGGACAGCATCTCGCCCCTTTCCCTTCACCCTCTTCCTCCTTGCTCAGGTCCGGCTGTTCAGGCCTGGGAATCTAAGAGGAACATAAGCCCTGGAGTTGTCCCAACCCATAGGAGCGGGCTTTCTGCAGGCGTGAGCTCCTGCCAGCTGCTCGGGGCTATGATGTAGAGGGAGCCTGGCCTTGAGTCTCCCCCTTGGCCCCAGATGTGGTTAGACATGAGACTGAGAAAAGAGCCCTGCTCACCCTCTCCACGGGAATAATCGGAGAAGACACCACCTTAATTCCACCTCCATCAGACCTCCGCAGGAAGACAGCGACCCTTTCACCTCATCAATATTCAAAAGCTTAACAAAAAAAGCTATAACTGGGGAAGTCAGAAATAATGGAATGCGGTATTGATTATTTTATGGTCCGATTAGGGGTAATTACATCTCTCAAATTTTATTTTAATGTTACTTTCTACTACTTTTAGCCTTTTAAAATTATCCCAAACATCTCCATTTAATGGACAGAACATGCCTCCAATTTCAATGTGAAATACTTTTTTTTTCTGTGAAAGTGTGACCTCGATATATTTGAAAACATAAATTACACAATGTATAAACCATAAAAAATGAATGATGAATTTAATTCTGGTGAAGCGTGAGGGATTGAGAACACAGGCAGACGGGGATACTGTTTATCCTCTGCAGGAGGGACAATCAGAGGTGGGAGGGAGACTGTGACCTTCAGGAAGAGTGGAAGAGCTGGGCCTATGACTCTCACCAATGTGGGCCCAAAGGGCTTCGGGTTCTCCTTCTCTCACCCCAACTGATAATAATAATAACTTACATTGGGAGTGTGCCCTGAAGTTACAGGGCAGTCTCACCAACATTGTTATCTCCCGAACCTCTAAACAATCCTGTGGGCCAGTAATTCCCCTTTTATAGATGAGAAAATGGAAGCTCAGAAAGGTGAAGGAAGGGACTTTAGGAGCGTACAATTTGGTTTTGGAATGGATCTTGGAAATCTTATACAATTCTCCATTTTACAAATGATGAAACTGAAACCCAGAGAAATTAAGTAATTTGCCCATCGTTATACAATTCATTAATAGCAGAACTTGAGATTCCAAAGCCTTTCCTTTCCACAACTCTGTCTCTCATTGTTCAAAGATATCTGGGTAATAAAGAGAGGAGCCAGTACACAAAACCAAACCTTCTGGCTTTAAGTCCCATGTTATTTCATTCACTCCCTCATCCATCTATCCATCCATTTATTCAAATGCTTTGTTCAATGTCTCATCAGGAATCAGCTACTTTGGGAAGCAGTGATTTCCTTCTCCCTAACAATAAGTTTTTAAAATGACCGTATGATAGAAGGTGCAGTAGAGGAAATCCTTGGCCAGATTTGGGCTCCATGCCTTCTTTTGTGTCCAAATCGTTATACTCTATTTCTCCAAAGGAAAAGTAATTGACATCGACTTAGTATTTTAAACATTTATACACGTTATCTTTTTTTGAATCTCACAACAACCTCATGAGCTAGGAGTGACAGGAATTATTATTTTCTACATGTTGTGGATGAGGAAACTGAGATAAAGTGATTTGCTTTGGGTCACATCAGAAAATAAACCTGAGATTCCTGGCTCCAAACCTAGTGATCTGTCCACAACATCTTCTTATTCCAGGTTTCCAGCTCTGGGTCCTCACCCCGAAGCAGAGAGAAAAACACTTTCCCATCACCCACTGGGAACATTAGCCTGGAAGTTTCCCCACAGAGGCACTAGCATATGTTGAGAGAGTTTCACCCGGAGGGCTGAGGACAAGCGCTATCCAGAATCCCTTAGGGGCTCAAGGAGGACCCGACTAGATTATACCCATCCAAACTGTCTGTACCTGCATCCTCCCTGGCCCAGTTTCACCAGAAAGTTGAATTTCTCTAGCTTCCTTCTTTTCCCCCATTTCTGGTCTCAAAATCTATTCCATAAAATATGGTCTGGACTTGTAAACCATTTTCTATTTGTTTTCTATTGTCTGTGTTAGTGTCTCCCTGGCAAAATATTCCAAATAGATGGACTGTTCTTAGGTATCTCTGTATGCTCTGCAGCTCCTGGCACGAGGCTGGGAACACAGCACAATAATTACTGTAATGATAACAGCAACTGGTATTTATTGAATGCTTTGTGCTTTTCAAAACACTTTTGCGCCCAATCCTTACCATACCCCTATGGCAGGGGGATAGTGGGTATTTTTAGTTCCTTTTTACAGATCAGAAAACTGAGGCCTGGAGAGATGAAGAAAATTGCTCAAGGTCACACAGGGAGCTGACACAGACCAGAGCTCATTTTGCAGAGTCTCAGTGCAGCTCCTAATGTAGCATTCTTTCTTCCTAAGAAGAAAACACATTTTGGGGTGAGAAGGTGAGGGAGGTTTAAGGGTTCTGTGCTGGATCATCTTTTCTTCTCCCTCTGTATTATTATACTCAGTGGTCTCATCAACTCATGGATTTAATAACCATCTCTGTGCTGATGATTCTCAAATTTACCTTTCCTGCCCCAAACTCTCAGCTGACCTTCCATTTTGCATTTCCAACTGCCTTTCAGACAGCTCAAATTGGGTGTCCAATAGACGTCTTAAAGTCAATATGCCCAAAATGGAATTCATTATCTTTCCTTCTAAACCCTTCCCCGCTCCTATTTTTCTTATTACAATAAAGGACAACACCATCCTCCTCCTCCCTCAGGCTCCCAATCAAGGAGTCATCTGGACTTCTCACTCTCTCCCAACACCTCATATCCAAACTGTTGCCAAGACTTGTTAGTTTCACCTCTGCAGTTTCCTTTGTCTGTTTCACCTCTGCAGCCTCTCTTGTCTATTTCACCTCTGCAGTCTCCTTTGTCTGTTTCACCTCTGCAGCCTCTCGTCTTTTTCACCTCAGCAGTTTCTTTTGTCTGTTTCACCTCTGCAACCTCTCTAGTCTATTTCACCTCCATTGCATGTCTTAGTCTATTTCACCTCCATTGCATGTCTTAGTCTATTTCACCTCCATTGCATGTCTTAGTCTATTTCACCTCCAATGCATGTCTTGTCTGCCCCACTCTCAGCATCTCACACCTACACTATTGTAGTCACCTGCTGGTAAGTCTGCCTGCCCCAAGTCTCTCTCCACTCCAATCCATCCTCCATTCAGCCCCCAAGATAATTTTCCTGAAGTACAACTCTGATCATTACTGCCCCACAGCCTACACACAGAAAATTCTAGTGGTTCCCTCTCACTTTCAATATCAAATACAAAATCTCTTTTTGACATTCAAAGCTCTTTATAAACTACCTCCTTCTTACCTTTCCAATCTTCTTACACCTTGTTCCCTACCACGTCCTCTTTGGCTCAGTGATGCTGGCTCCTGGCTATTCCAAGAACAAGATTGTCCATTTTTCAACTCTGAGCATTCTCTCTGGAAGTCTCCCATTACTGGGATGCTCTTCTTTCTCTTGTGCTCCTACTACTGATCTCCATTGGTTCCTTTAAGTCCCAGCTAAAATCCCATTTTTACTATAAGTCTTTCCTAATTGTTCTTAGTCCTGGGCTTTCTCTTTCTTAATGATTTCCTGTTTATCCTGTATATAGCTTATTTGTATAGATTTGCTTGCATGTTGTCTCCTCCATTAGACCGAGCTCCTTGAGCAAAAAAACTTTTTTTGCTTCTTTTTGCTTCCTCAGAACCTATCACAGTACCTGGCACATAATAGGTGCTTAATAAATTCCTGTGGATTGGAAGGTGCAATAAGAATAACGAGGAGATTGGAAACCATGCCCTAAAAGGATTTGTTGAAAACTGGGAATTTTTAATCTGGGGAAGAGCAACCTAAAGATTTAACATTTTAAAAACATTTATACATACTATCTTATCTGAATTTCACAACAATCCTGTGATTTAGGTACTACAGATGTTATTATTCCCATTTTACAGATGGAGAAACTGAGGCAAACAGAGGTGAGTTTGATTTGCTCAAGGTCACACAAGAAATTAAATGTGAGAGCTTTTGATGAGGCTTTCATGGAGAAAAGGGATCAACTTGTTCTGGTTGGTCCCAATGAAGCTATGGGTAGATGTTTTAAAGAAGCATATTTCCATTCAAGATAGGAACCTGAAAAAGAAATTTGGGGGGTGGGGTGGAGGGAGGGACATAAGAGCCGATTTCAAGTATTTTAAAAGCTGTCATGTAGATGAGGGACTCAATTTATTCTCTATGTTCCCAGAGTGAGTAACTGGAGAAAAAACTAGCTATGTGTTGTTGTTCAGTCATTTTCCAGCGTGTCTGACTCTTTGTGACCCCATTTGGGGTTTTCTTGACAGAGATACTGTCTTTCCTTCTGCATTTCCTTCTCCAGCTCATTTTACAGATGAGGAAATTGAGGCAAACTGGGTGAAATGACTAGCCCAGGGTCACATAGCCAGAAGCGTCTGAGGCTGGATTTGAACTCAGGAAGATGAGATTTGGCTCCTCCATACTTAGCACTGCAGTGCCACCTGGCTGCATGACTGAGCAATCACTAAATCTATCTATTCCTCACTCTCATCATTGGTAAAATGATGAATTTGGACTTTATGGCATTTAAGGACCCTTCCAACTTTAACTCTATGAATCCATGATTTTTTTTATTTTAACTTTAGAGCTGTTTTTTGTTTGTTTTTGTTTTGTTTTGTTTTGTTTTTTTGCTGAGGCAATTGGGGTTAAGTGACTTGCCCAGGGTCACACAGCTAGGACGTGTTAAGTGAGACCAGATTTGAACTCAGGTCCTCCTGACTTCAGGCCTGGTGCTCTACCCACCGCACCACCTGGCTGCCCCTAGAGCTGTTTTCCTAACCTGAAATGTCTGTCTCTCTCTTCTCCCCTACTCTGTCTCTATCACTCTCTTCCAGCAAGGCACAGGTTGGGCATTCCTCTCTGAGGAGCTTTCCTCATTTTTTACCTGAGCCCACACTCAGTTCAGGGAATAGAAATGTTTTCTTTATTCCATCCTCCCTGCGAAAGAGCACATGGCAGCTGACCCACAAACATTAGTTGATGGAGCTGGTTCTTTTTCCCCGCTCTAATTCATCCTCCACTCCGCCGCTGTACGATTTCTCTAAAGTTTAGGCACAATACATCATCCCCACCCTGCTCAGTAAGCCCCAGGGCCTCCCCAAAAGACTCCAAGATAAACAGAAAGTCCTCTTCCTGGCATTCAAAGCTTGCCACAACCTGGCTCCTGCCTATCTTTCCAGCCTTATATACTGCTCATCTCTCTGCTTTCTGTGATCTAGCCCATATTAGCTTATTTACCTTTCTCCAAATAACCAGCTCCCATTTCCCTGCTTTTGAAGCTGTCCTCCATTCCTTGAATGTGCTCCTTCTTCATCTCTGCCTCAGTTTACCTGGTTTCCTTCAGCATTCAACTCATATCGCCGATGCTTTTAGTTGCTAGTGCCTTGTTCCCCAAGATTACCTCCCATTTACCCTAAATGTGTCTTTTATGTACGTAGTTGTTCACTAGTTCTCTCCTCATCCTTCCCCCATTCCCTATTAGAATTTACGCTCCTTAAAGGCAGGGGCTATTTTTATCGTTATTTATATCCTTAGCATATAGTAATAATCGTTTGTTGCCTGATAGTCTGACTACGATTCAGCACGAGATATGGCTTTAAATCCCACTTCCTTCAGAGAAGCACATTGTGCAGTCAGAGGACCGGAGTTCAAATCTCAACCCTGCTACTTATATGTGTAATCTCTGGCAAATGAGTCATCCTCTCTGACCCTCCATTTTTTCATTTTTAAAATGAAAGGTTTGGACTCTTCCACTTCTACATCCACGATCCCAAACTTTTCCTGATGCCCATGTTCACCCAGTGTACTCACACTCATACATTTTTTTCTGGTATATTTGTGTTTGCCTTGAACATTTCATAGAATCCGGGAACCTCACAGTTGGAAGAGATCTCAGGAACCATCTTGTTCATTTCAGAACTCAGCCAACATCCTCTGTTCAATATATGCAACTTGACTAATTCAGGGTCTGATCTTTACTTGAAAACCTCCAGGAATGGGGAACTTCTCACCTCTTCAACCAAAACTAGGTCTTCTGATTTCAAATTCTACTTTCTTTCCCCTAAACCCATGCTTTCCCAGCCAGGGCACGCCACAGAGAGACAGGACCCGGTCAGTTGTCTATCTTACTCTGGGAGACAAGTAGAGGGCCCTGTAAAGAATGGACACCGGGTTTGAATCTGGAAGTCTCATCTTCCTGAATTCAAATCCGGTCTCGGACAATTCCTAGTTGTGTGACCCTGGGCAAGTCACTTCACCCAGTTTGCCTCAGTTTCCTCATCTGTAAAATGAGCTGGAGAAGGACATGGGAAACCTGTATCTCTGCCAAGACAACCCCAAATGGGGTCACAAAGAGTCAGACACGCTGGAAAATGACTGAACAACAACACACAACTAGTTAGATACCTCAGGCAGGATATGAATGCAGATCCTCCTGACTCCAAATCTAGTGACTTATCTATTACACCACACTGCCAATATGTGTGAAGGAGGAATAGGAGAGAACAGTTTGTAGGGACATAAATTTAAAGCTAGAAGAGACATCACTTAACCTAATCCCTTTAGTTTTTAGAGGGAGAAACTGAAACTGGAAGGTTTAATTAGGTAAATGGATGAGCCAGGATTTGAACCCCAGACCTGTGGTTCTCTGCCTCTTCATCTTGGAACCAAGCACCTAGATGATTTCTAGGACTAGGAGCCAGGAAACCCAGTACCCGGCCATGCCCCGGGACAAGTCACATAACCTGTCCCAGTATATCCCCAAGTGGAAAAAGAAGGTTTGGCTATTATTCTCTTTTCCAAGGTTCCTCCGAGTTCTAAACCTTCTACCTTGTGAGGGAACAAGCATTAATTAGGCACTTACTATATGACTGGCTTTGTGCTGAGAATATAAGTGCAAGCAAAAAGAAACACAGTCCCTGCCCTCAAAGAGCTTACATTCTAATGAGGAAAGACAACACCCAAAAGGGAGCTGAAAAGGGAGCTGAAAAGTCGTGGGGACGGGGCTTAAAAGGGGTTGGCATTGAAGTTAGGAGTCCCGCTGGGAGAGGAATAAAGATCGTTAGCTTGGGCCTTTCTCCAAAATGGAGGTTGCAAGAAGAATTTGCCCACGGGAGAAGGGAGCTGGCTTCCCAATGTCCCTCTGACGTTCTAGAAAGCCGACCTCCAAACCAGGGACACCTAACTCTGACCCACAAAGCCGTGGGACTGTGGCCGAGTCATTTACTCTCTCCTTAATTATTCTAGACCATCGACATCAAACATGGAAGACTTCATGTATCCCACAATACACCTGAGTGTTTCCCCAACCAGTTGAAACTAATTGGGAAATATTTAATAAGAATAAACAAAAACTACAATGAAATTTAGGTAATATTAATATGTTGTTTGCTGAGTCAAGGACCCTTATATTCGGTTCAGCGGCCCCTTTTTCTATCAAAGTTTGATCCTATTGGTCTAGAAAACTCAGGGTGGGCTGGGAGTTGTAGGGAAGGTTCCTTAAAGGCAGCTTCCTTTTACAATTAAGTGACCTTGGAGGTCGGGCTCCCAGCCCTGCCGTTCTATGCCCTACGATCTTTGCCGAACCGGACATTGTAAATCCTTTGACGGAAGGTGTTCCCGTGTTTTTGAGAAGAAACTAGAAACGTCAGAGGGCTTGAGTCCTCCACGGAACTGGAATTGGATCAGGCCGAGGAGGTAGTGCTCGCCTCCTTCCTCTTCCATATCCTAAAGATAGAAAGGTAGAGAACCACCCTGGGAGAGCCGTATTCCTCCCAATCACCCTTCCTGGTATTTTTCTTCACGACCTCCACAGAGGAAATTTAAGTGCTGGAGCCCTGCTCTCGACTCTGCTAATGTATCCAAATGGAAAAAAAAAGTGGAGGTGGAGAGGGAGGGCGAGGAGGAGGAAAGCGAACCATGGCGGTATCAGGTACCAGGGGAGGGCCCTTCTCCCGCTTGGTGCCGCTCTCCCCGGTGCTTCGGGGCCTTCATTAGCTGTGAGGGATCTTCCTACCTCAGAATGTCAGAAGAGTCCATTTGACAGCTGGGGCTGTGCAGCGGGTTCTCTGGCGATCGCTGGACTTGCCTGATGAGTATTGATTATGAGGGTCAGGGAGGGGCCCCTGAAGCCGGCCCTGAACCCACACACCATTAAGCAGGACCGGCCCAGGCGTGGCGCCTCTGATGGAAGGTGGACGGAGGCAGGGAGTGGGGAAGAGGAGTCCGCAGCATCCTTGGGAAGGACCAGAGTGCCCAGCTCCGCCCTGCTGCTGGGAGGGCAGCTGCCGGCCAGGGTCAGGCCAGGTCAGGCTGAGAGGCTGCTAGTGCCCAGCTTCTCCTCCGGGGTGGGCTCAGCTCCCCACCATTCTAAATCCTCCCCCTGCCCCCAAACAGGCTGCCTCCGACCCGCCATGATCTCCCCCTTTCCTGAAGTTGTCAACGAGACCAGCGCTTCTGAAACTTTTTCCACTCAGGACTCCTTTTCCCTGAAGAGATTTTTACGTGACCCCAAATGTACAAAATAGGCATACAAATCAATTACTGATAATAAATCATAAATTCATGACCCTCACCTTCAGTTATGAGATCCCATATAAAGTCGTGACCATCAGTTTAAGGAACTGGAATCTTCTTTATCATTATTATCATTTTATTCTCATCTTTTTTAAAGGAACTCATTATCATTATATTATTCTTTTAGTCTTTTTCAACGGAGCTCAGATAGAAATGACCCAGAAATATGTTGCTATCTTGTTCATATTATTATTTGTTTTATACTTCATGTCCTATAGACTCTGGCATGGGGCGGGGGTATAATTGCTGTTGTAGGATTAGGAGGCAGCTTGGGAAATCATCTAAAGATCTGGTCTTAGAGGCAGAGCAAAGATTCAGTTCTTGCCTCTGAGACATCCTGCCTGGGACCCTGGACCATCACTTAGCTTTGGGTATTCCAGACCACTCTCTGAGCCCGTAGGCTACAGTCTCTACTAGGAGGAGTTTTCTCATCCAGCGATTCCCTGCAGCTATGAACTCACAGGCCCAGGTCCAGTCCTTTACTGGTCCTCCTTCCTTCTCCGGCTGTTGTCATGTACTCTGCAATAGCTGGTAAGGGCCTAGGTATTTATTTGCATATTAGAATGTTGGCTCCTTGAGAGCTATTTTTGGCTTCTCTTTTTTATCGTTATCATTTAACACAGTGCTTGGTACACAGTAGGTGCTTAATAAATGCATGTTGGATCATTGACTGACTATTCTCTCAGGATATAAGCATACTGAGAAAGGATCCTCGGTACCACTGCAGTAGCAGACAGGCCAGTAGGGATGCTGAATGTTGGATACTGATATGGTCTTTATGTTTTGGCCCATTGGAATCTGGAGAGTGTGAGTGGTTGGGATGGAGATGTCTGGTAAAATACTGTTCTGGGGCAGCTGGGTGGGGCAGTGGGTAGAGCACCAACCCTGAAGTCAGGAGGACCTGAGTTCGAATCTGGCCTCAGACACTTAAAACTCCCTGGCTGTGTGACCCTGGGCAAGTCACTTAACCCTGATCTATCTCAGTTTTCTTATCTGTAAAATGGGGATAATAATATTGCCTACCTCCCAAGGTCCTTGTGAGGATCAAGTGAGATATCTGCACAGCCCTTAGCACTGTGTCTAGCACACAGTAGGTTTTTTTTTTTTTTAATGCTTGTTTCCCCATCTCCTTCACCTCCCTTTCCTTTGGTAAGTTTTAACTTTAAATATGTGATCTTTAAATTCTCTAACATATTTATCAAGCAATATCACGTTTTTATGCAGGTATCCACACTGATGCCTTATCCTCCTAGGAGGCAGATCCATCTATTCAAGGATCTGAGTCCTAATTCTGAGTCTGATAATCTTTACCAGGAGACCTTGGGCCAATCAAATAAATCAATGCTTATTAAGTGCCTACAATGTGCCTGTCAGTCAGTCAATAAGCATCATTAAGCACCTACTTTGTGCTAGCACTGGGGCCACAAAGGCAGTTCTTGCCCTCAAGGAGCCACAATCTAAGGGAAGAGACAACGGCCAAATTATCACGTACGCATGAGACATGAACTTTCTGAGTGGGAGAGAAAAGCAGAGGAAAACACCAGCCGGGGCAGGAGCAGAGATGGTGGGGAGCCCCGGAGTGCAAAAAGTGGGACGTAAGTTAGGTCTTAGAGGAAGCCTGGAGAGGGAGGCAAGGAGGGAGGGAGAGAGAGAGCGAGAGAGAGAGCGAGAGCGAGAGCGAGAGAGAGAGAGAGAGAGAGAGAGAGAGAGAGGCAGAGAAACAGAGACGAGCACTGGATTGTCCCAGCAATCCCGTGGGAAAGCCAGAGTACCCGTTTTCCCACTTTTACAGATGAGGAAACTGAGGCTCCAAGTGGTTGACTTGCCTGTGGTCCACAGCTAGAAAGGATGTGAAGCCAGCTTTCTCCTGACTCCAAGCTCTTTCCCATGAGCCTCATGGCCTCACCTGGGTGCCCGCTGTGCCTAGGAAGGTGCTGGCTGTGCACAAGGCGAGCTAGCCGGGGGTGGTCGGGTTCCTCTGTGTGGACGGGCTTTTGGGACCAGGTTGGAATTCTGGCTCTGGCCCCAGCCCCGTGACCCTGGGAAGTCACTGCTATGAATCTCGGTCTCCTTCTCTGGGAAAGGAGCAGGCTTGAAGCCGAGCGCTCCGAGGGGATCCACTGGCTGAGCGTGCCAGGCTGGGGGGGCTGGAGCCCCCGTGCCCCTCCCCCACGTACCTGAGCAGCTTTGGGGCCTTCCGGCCTGGCTCCCTCCTCCCCCTCCCTCTGGGCTCTTCTCCAGAAGGCCTTTGCTGGGGCCGGGCTGGGCCTATGGACCCCGGAGCCCTTCTCCGCCCCTGGCACCCACAGCCCCTCCCGGTGCGTCTCTGACCCTTCCTCCCCACGCTTTGCCCCCAAGCCCAGGGCTGGTGGTTGGGGGGGATGTTTTCTAACAGGCAACAGACCCGGGAGAGCTCCTTCTTCCAGACTCACAAGCCGGGCTTCGGCAGCTTCCAGCCCCCCTCCTCTCACCCCAGCCTTCGAGTCCACAAGCGTTTATTAAGTGCTTACTGTGTACCGAGCCCTGTGCGGACCCCTCCCCAGGGCTGGCCACACCTTCCGCCTGGCTCAGGGAGGGGGCTGGGGACCGCAGGGCCTCAGAGGCAGAGGAAGAAGCCGCCCCCCCTGCAGCTCCGGGTGGTCCCGGCCCACTCTGTCCGGGGGAAGAGCCCGGCCCCGGAGGCCAAGACGCCCAGGTCCGGCTCCCCCCCCAGACACACGCACAAGTGGCCCGGACAGGCAGGGAATACCTTGGCAGCGCCTGCCCCAGTGTTGACTCCCAGCCCAGAGCAAATGGAAGCGGCCTCCCCCGTGGCAGAGCCTCCCCAGGGCCAGGCTTCCCGTAAAATCAATCAACCTGCCACTTCATTTGCGGGAAGCGGCTGAGATCCCGGGACACTGGGCTTGGTCCCAGGTGGGCGACGTGGGGGCGGGAGCCGGAGGGGGAGGAGCCGCCTCCAGGGAGGGGAGAGGGCCCCGGACCGGACTTCTCATCCCCCGGCCGCGGACCCCGAGCATCCCCCCGCCCCGTGAGCCCCCTTCCCGGCCTCGGTTTTCTCTTCTGTAAAATGAGAGGCAGCTGGGGGTCTAATTCCCCTTCATCATGCCTGATCCTGGGCCCTGCAGAAACTCGGCTGGGAGGGCCCAGGGCGTTAAGCTAATACCCCCCGTGGGTGGTTTAGGGTCCTGAGTGCCTGGGATTCCACCCTCAGCGCGTCATTCCTTTGCTCTAACCATTGTCCTTCCCGCGCTGTTGCTTCTGACTCTGACACCCTCTCAAGGCATAGTCCGTGGGGGCCCTTTCTCAGGCTTGGGGACCCTGGGTGGGGGCAGGGACCTCGGCACACACCATCATCATCCTCCCAATCCCCATCATCCCTCCCTCCCTCCCATCCCTCCCTCCCATCCCATCATCATCCTCATCCCTCCTCATCATCATCCTCATCCTCCTCCTCCTCCTCATCATCATCCTCCTCCTCCTCCTCCTCCTCATCATCATCATCCTCATCATCCTCATCATCATCATCCTCATCCTCCTCCTCCTCCTCCTCCTCCCTCAATCTCTCTCCTTTTCCCTTCCTCCTCATCATCATCCTCCTCATCCTCCCTCCCTCCTCCCTCCTTCCTTGTCATCCCTCATCATCCTCATTCCTCCCTCCTCCTCCTCCTCTCCCTCACCATTCCTCCTCCTCCCTCCTCCCTTTCATCATCATCATCACCATCCCTCCTCATCCTCCCTCATCATTCCTCCTCCTCCTCCTCCACCTCCATCATCATCATCCATCCCTCTCCTCCTCCCTATCATCCCATCATCCTCCATCATCCTCATCTCATCGTCCTCCCTCCTTATATCCCTCATCCTCCCTCCTTTATCCCTCCTCCTCATCATCATCCTCTCCCTTCCTCCTCCCTCTCCCTCCTTCCTCCCTCCTCCCTCCTCCCTCCTCCTCTCTCCCTCCCTCCTCCCTATCTCCTCCCTCCCTCCCTTCCCTCCCTCCTCATCATCATTCCCTCTCCTCCCTTCCTCCCTCCCCTCCCTCCCTCCCCCTCCCTCCTCCCTCCCTCCTCCCTCCTCCCCATCCCCACCATCCCACCATCCACCCTCCCTCCTCGCCATCCGGAAGGCAACTCCCAAAACGGCCAGCTGTCTGGGCAAGGTCCCAGACACAAGAAATAAGTTCCTTGAGTGGAAGAACCTCTCTTTAGTGTACTTTTGCACCTTCAGGGTGAGGCCTTCCGCGCTTAACAGAATTTATTTGAATGGGAAACAATCTTAGAACCCGGGATGTCAGAGCCAGGTTAGGAACCCAAGCCCGGGGGTTCACGCGGGGCACCCCAAGCCTGCTGAGCCCTCGGGGTAACAGCCGCCGGGCGACTCCTTCTCCGGGTTCTAGGTTCCACCACCGACACTGGCCTGGGCTGGTTTGTTGCCGCGATTAGGGGCGGGTCGCGGCGGGGCAGCCCCGCCCATCCCCCTCCCCACCCTTCCCTCCCCCACAACGTCCCGCGCTTTCCTCCCCCGCCCGCTCCCGGAGCACCTGGTTTGCGGGCCCGGCAGCCCGGCAGTTACCAAATCGCTCTAAGAGGCTGAGAGACCCTGGCCTGGGCCAGAGCTGGGGACCGCGAGGAGCCGGGGGGGGTGGGGGGGGGAAGAGGGGGAGGGGAAGTGGGGGAGGGGCTCCCCGGGCCCGCGCTGGCTCCCGCCCCAGCTGGGAGCCTCCCCCCCACCTCCGGCCCCGAGCAGAGGTCCCCCTTCCTGGCTGAGGAGGGGCGGGGCTGGGGGTCCTTGACTGCGGGCCAAGCCCGGCTCCCGCTTCTCCCTGAGGCTTTAAAGGGCTCATTAAAAGGAGGGGGGGTGGGGGGGCTCTGGAGGCTCCTTGGACATCAAACAGCTCTTTCGAAACACCTGGATGAGTTAAGTGTAAATGAGTAAGAACCAGACAACGAGGTTCCCTCCAGGAGACACCTGGGCCCCCAAACGAGGGGAAACCGCCCCGGGCCAGGCTCCTCTCCAGTTGTTGTGTTTTTCCCTGAACCAAAATACTTGGAAGAAACAAACCCCTGACATTACCCGGCTGCCCGAGCTGCTAGCCATGGGGGGGTGGGGTGGGGGGGGGGCGTCTGATACATGTATGTGAAGGGCTGACACAGTGTGTGGGAGGGGCTTATACGTGTATGGGAGGGGCTAATACATCGTGTGGGAGGGGCTTACACGTGTGTGGGAGGGGCTAATACACCGTGTGGGAGGGGCTAATACACTGTGGGAGGGGCTGGCACACGTGTATGGGACTGATACATTGTGTGGGAGGGGCTAACACGTGTGTGGGAGGGTCCAACATGTATGGGAGGGGCTAATACACTGTGTGGGAGGGGCTGGTACATGTATGGGAGGGATTAAAACTGTGGGCGGGGCCAATGTATATGGGAGGAGCTAACACTGTGTGGGAGGAGCTAATATACTGTGTGGGAGGGGCTGACACGTGTGGGAGGGGGCTGATACATGTATGGGAGGGGGTTGCATACGTGTGGGGAAGGGCTGACACGGTGGGCGGGGCTGACGGCCGAGGGCGCGAGCGGGTTGGGTGCCAGGCAGATGCCCCACAGGGAGCGGACACCTGTGCGGATGCATGTGGCGCGTGCTTGCGGAGTGAGCGCGGGCCGCTGCGTAGGCCGAGAC
This sequence comes from Sarcophilus harrisii, assembly GCF_902635505.1. Classification (NCBI taxonomy): domain Eukaryota; kingdom Metazoa; phylum Chordata; class Mammalia; order Dasyuromorphia; family Dasyuridae; genus Sarcophilus; species Sarcophilus harrisii. The sequence continues at coordinate 572,801,618 of NC_045428.1, read as the reverse complement.
CCGGCGCAGGAGCAGGGACATTCGGGTGGGAGGGCCTGGGAACGGGCCGGACAGAGGGCCTGAGCTACGTCAGGGCGGTCTCCCGTGGGGGGGACGGGGGGGGGGGGGGGGGGGCCCAGGGGGTGAGAGGAATCCCCCAGGCCCGGCAGAGAGGAAAGTGGAGGCGAGGAGGCCAGAGGGCCGGGGGGGCTCAGCGCCTCCTCTCGGGCCCGGGCCGCTGCCCTCCTCCCGGGGAGCGCCCCCATTGCTGGGGCCCCTCCCACTCCCCCCGGCCGGGCACCACGGGGCGCCAAGTTCCGGTCCCGGCTCCGTCGGGGCCCTCCCCAGCCCACCCCGCCCCCGCCAGGAGCGCGCTGCTCTGACAGGATCTTCTCCCCTCGGAGCTTCTCCGGAGAACCTCCAGCTCCCGAGGCACCCGAGAAAGGCCTCGGTGCCCCGGCCCGGGAGCTGGGGGGGGGGCGTCCTCTCCCCGTCCTCCCTCAGTGCTCCCTCTCCTCCTCCCCAGCCTTGGTCCCCCGGGTCCCCTCCCACCCTGACTGCAGCCGGCTCCCCATCACCTCCGTCTCCCCGCTCCCTCGTCCCCCTGTGCCCCCCACCCGCCCATTCTGCTGCCCAAGGGTTCTCCTTAAAGGCCGGTCGGGCCCGTCCTCCCGGGACTCGATAAGCTCCTTTTGTCCCTGGGATGGGACCGAGACCCGCTGCTTGGCGCTCCGGCCTCCTCGGGGACTCCTCCCCTTACCCCGTAAGCGGCCAATCACAAGGCGTCCCAGGCGTAGCCCCGGCAGTCCTTCTACTCCGCAGGGGGCCCGGGCCCTTGCCACGGACAGCTGGAGATTCAGCTACAACTAAGTGCCTACTGTGTGCCAGGCACCCTACTAAGTGCTGGGGACTCGAAGAAAGGCCAACGGCTGTTCTCACCTCCCAGGGGGTCACGGCTTAAGCCCCTGCCCCCTTTTTGGTGACTCAGTAGAAGAACGCTCCAGATCAACCTTCTCCCCATTCACAAGGATCTGGATTCAAAGGCTACCCCGGTGACCCTAAGTAAGAGTCTTCCTCTCCCTGGGATCCAGTTTCCTGTCTGTAAATAAAGGAATTAGACTAGATCAGAGCTGGAGCTCTGGGATCTTACCATCTGCCCCACCCTCTCCTTAGCTGGGGAAACAGACATCAGAGTATCATGTGAAAGTGGAATCGGGATCCCCCAGACTCAAATGCCTCTTAGTGGGCTGGCTGCAGGCAAGTCCCTTAGCCACTCTGAACTCCAGGCTCTTCATCTGTATAACAAGAGCCCACAGCTCATGGGGTTGGTGAGTTGTTGTGGGCTTTTATGTTAAAAACCCAAAATGGCAGAACTATTTCTTTTTATTTCTTTTGTTGTTGTTTTTTTCTTTTTTTCATTAAACCTTTTATTTTTTCAAAACATCCAGGTGGACAATTCTTCAACATTCGCCCTTGCAAGACCCTGCTCCAATTCCCCCCTTCCCCCGCGCCCTCCCCTAGATGGCAAGGATGGCATTCCTGTTCCGGGGCCAATGTACCACGGGTCCAACTATGTGTGACCAGGAGCTACCCCTGACTGAGCGCTAATACCCACTGCTGGTGGGCTAGGCTGAATCTGAAATGAGATAATGTACTGAAGTACTTGGCGAACCTTATAAACCCCATATAGTGCCAGCTGTTATTGCTGGGACCCCTGATCCCAGAGCCCTTTGACCCCCGCTCCCCACAGTATCTCCCTCCCACTTTCCCCTTCCAAAGCCGGGCACTTATTTCACAGGGACAGAGCCCCGGGCTCCGTCAGAGAGTCATAGATCCCAAAACCGGCCATTTAGTCCATTCTCTTTATCTGGGGCCCAGAGAGCGGAAGGGACCAGCTAAGATCACAAAAGTGCAAATCAGAAGGAGAATCTGAACCTCTCCAGAGCCTCTAAGCGCATAGTCCGTGTTTGGTAAATTCTTGTGAGCGAATCAATGAATAATTAAATGAATGGGTTAAGTGAGTGAAGGAATGAAGGAGAGGATCCTTAGAGAAGGTACGTAATCCGCCCCAAACCCGAAGAAGCATCCCTCCTATGAGATTGCAACATTTATCCTCTGCCTGAAGAGTTCTGAGAAGTGGGAGCCCATGGCTTAGACGTAGAGGTCATCAAACTACAGCCACGGACCAGATGCGGCAGCAGGACGATTATCCCCCTCACTCAGGGCTATGAAGTTTCTTTATTTAAAGGCCCACAAAAGAAAGGTTTTCTTTTTACTATAAGCCGGCCCTCCAACAGTCTGAGGGATAGTAAACTGGCCCCCTATTTAAAAAGTCTGAGGACCCCTGGAAGAGGAAGCCCATTCCATCAGGGGATGGGAGCTTTCCTTGGCAATAAATTCTCCCCTTTTCTCAAACTAAAACCCAGCTCTCTGGGACTTCTCTCCTTTTCTTCTCGATTTGCCTTCAGGGTCAGAAATAGAGGAAATCAAATCCTTCTTTCCGTGATGATCTTTCAAAAACTGTACGGCTCTTGTGCCCTGCTTAGATATTCTCCTCTTCACACCCCCTAGTTTCCTCAGCTCCTCCTCAAACTCCAAAGAGTCCTAATTTTGCATGTGCTGGACCCTTCCATAATCCGGGAAGATTTATGGACACCTTTTCAGAACCACACCTTTAGATGCACAAACCACAAAGGAAATCCGTTATTTTGAAAGAAAATATCAAAATATGTATTCTTTACAGTTCATAGATACCAGGTAAGGGGCTCCTGATTTTGGCTCTCTAACTTACCTGTTGGACATATTGTCTCGCTTCCCCCAATCCCTGACCCAGAATGGAAACCAGAGTCAGAGATTCTTTCCAGCCTGGTACACAGTAGGTGGCTGTGGGTAAAATGAATGAATCTATGGGTATCCACAGACATCAATAATTTACATACAGAATCAATAATCAACCAATCAGCAAACATTTATTAAATACCTACTATGTGCCAGATACTGACCCGGATACTCAAGAGACAAAGACAAAGACTTTCCCAGAAGGACCACCTGTGTGTGTCTGTTCCTCCTCCCCGCCATCCAGCACGGTGACTAGTATCAATCAACAGGCATTTATAAATACCCACTATGGACTTGTTGGGGGTGCTAGATAATGGGGAGTGAAGACAAAAATCAAAATGGTTCCCACTCTCAAGGAGCTTACGTTCTAATAGAGAAGCATAGATCTAAAAACAGAAGGGACTCCAGGAGCTACTTAGTTCATCCCCATTGTTTGGGACCCAGGGAGCGGAAGGGACCAACTACGATTACAAAAGTACAAGTCAGAATCTCTCTAGAGCACACAGTCAATGCTTGTGAGTGAATCAATGAATGAATTAAACGAATGAATAAGTGGATGAATGAATGAATGAGTGAATGAATGAATGGCATCTCCCCTAGATAGACCCTGTAGCCCAGATGATCTAAGGTAAAGACTGGGCCCTTTCCTGGGGGAGGGGAGCAGCAGGGTCCTGAGCCTGGATGCTGTCCCTCAGCCCCCTGAGCCCCAGGGTGTTTGAGCAGGTTGGGAGATACTGGGTGAGGGTGTGCAGGGAAGGGAGGAACTGTGGCTGAGGTGTTCCTGAAGCTGCCCAGCATTTCCCTTTGGGGACGGAGCTTGGTGATTTCATTTGGGGGCCCTAATGGAAGATGAGATCTTGACGTGGGTGCATTTGCAATTCATGGCTCCTCTGGTGATTCCATTAAGCCTGGCTTCTGTCATTTTTGATGAATGCTGCTTGTTTTTCGTAAAAAACTGAGTTCAGGATGTGGAGTGACAAGATGCACGGGGAGTGATGAGCCAGAGAAAAACCATCAGTGGGTCTGCATCCATTTCGGAACCAGATGGGACATTGGAGACTCTCTGGTCTCATCTCCTTTCCTAAAGGGAGAAACTCAGTGGAAATCATGCAAAGGGAGAAGGGGACACCCATAAGAATGGAGAGCCCACTCACTACTGACACGGGAGAAGAAAATTAGATCGCAGCAGTGGGCAAAGTATCCGGAGGAGGACCACAGGACCATGAATTCAGAACCAAAGGGTATCTTAGAGACCAGCTAGTCCAAATCTCTGACTTTGCAGATGAGGAAACAGAGGCCCAGTAAGGAGAGTCAACTAGCCCAAGATATACAAGTAATAAGTGGAAGAGTTAGAATTAGAGTGCAGCTCCTCTGACTATATTTGATGGTCTTTCTATTGTACTAGGCTGCATCCCATCATTTAGAAGGAATGACTAAAAATTATTAGAAAAAATTTAAATAATTTTAAATATTATCAAGCATTTTTTCCTCCTCTAAATCTCTCTCTAAACACAAAAAGGAAGGAAAGAAAGAAGTGAGGGATGGAGGGAAGGAGGAAGGAAGGAAGTAAAGAAGGAAGGAAGGAAATAAAGAAAGAAAGAAAGGAAAGAAAGAAAGGAAAGAAAGAAAGAAAGAAAGAAAGAAAGAAAGAAAGAAAGAAAGAAAGAAAGAAAGAAAGAAAGAAAGAAAGAAAAGAAAGGGAGAAAGGGAGATGGAAGGAAGGAGGGAAGGAAGGAAATAAAGAAAGAAAGAAAGGAAAGAAAGAAAGAAAGAAAGAAAGAAAGAAAGAAAGAAAGAAAGAAAGAAAGAAAGAAAAGAAAGGAGAAAGGGAGAAGGAAGGAAGGAGGAAGGAAGGAAGAAAGAAAGAAAGAAAGGAAAGAAAGGAAAGAAAGAAAGAAAGAAAGAAAGAAAGAAAGAAAGAAAAGAAAGAAAGAAAGAAAGAAAGAAAGAAAGAAAGAAAGAAAAGAAAGAAAGAAAGAAAGAAAGAAAGAAAGAAAGAAAGAAAGAAAGAAAGAAAGAAAGAAAGAAAGAAAGAAAGAAAGAAAAGAAAGGGAGAAAGGGAGATGGAAGGAAGGAGGGAAGGAAGGAAGAAAGAAAAAGAAAGAAGACTGACTCTTGTCTCATATAAACATAGTCAAGCAAAACAAATTCTCAATTAATCACCTTCAAAGATGTTTCACATTCTGCATATCTATCCATCACCTTTCTGTCAAGAGATGAGTAGCATTCTTCACCAATGGTTCTCTGGAATCATGGCTGATAATTACATTGATGGGAGTTCTTAAGTCTCTCTTCATTGTTTTGATTCAACTCACTTGGTTCTGTATCGGTTCAGAGGAGTCTTCCCGGATTTCTCTGAAACCATGTCTCTGTTTATTTCTTATGCTGTGATAGTTTTTCAATGCACTTATATGTTTTATATATATATATATTTTTTTTTTCATGTTTCATAATTTGTCCAGCCGTTTCCCAATTGGTTACAGGTCTCTCCCTTAGTTTTCTGTTCTTTGTTGCTACAAAAAGAATGATCATAAATCCTTTTGTACATGAGGAACCTTTTCCTCTTTTCTTTGATCTCTTTATGGGGAAAGGCCTAGTAGTGAATCAAAGGGCAGATGCTGTTTAGTAACTTCTGAAGCATCTTTCTAAAGTGATTGGACCAATGTAAATCATTATTGAGTAAGTTTAGTTGGCAATATTAGCGTTCAATGTCAATCTTTTGATAGAAAGGAGAGGAGAAGAGAAGGGAGGGGAGTAGGAAAAAAGAGAGGGAGAAGAGGAGAGGAGAGAAGGAAAAATTAAGCCTGGAGAGAGGAAGTGACTTGGCCAAAGTTGTATGGATCTGGGGGAAAAGCTCTGGCCCTCCTGCCTCTGAACTGGTGCTCTTCCCACTAAGCAAACCTTGGAATGGCCCTGGGGTGGGATTAAGAGATGGGTGAGCCACAGCTTTCTAGCTTCCTCTTCCCTCTGTGGCTTGCTCAGCCCCATGATACTGTCTGGCAGTTGAGGTGCCATCCCTGAGCCCGTCTTGGAGAGTCGTTGGCGAGGCCTTTGTCCCCATCCTTGACCCTCTGGCACTTGCAGGCTGCCCAGGAGAGGAACATCCCAGAGAACTCTTCGGGGCTGGGCAGACGGATTCCTGGCTTTGGTTCTGAGAGCGAGGGCACAGTCAGAAGCTCAGGGAGTCCATCCTTCCCATAGCTCTGGCCCCCAGCCCCCTCCCCCGACCACATATGTCGACTTGGAGCAGATGGTTAAGGAGATTAAGTTCTAAGGAGGCATTAGCTGCAGTGTCTGAGCCCGGGTTTGGGTTGCCAGCCCTGTTCACACCTGTCTTGACAGCCTATGTTCTTTTCAAAGAGCCAGTGTCCTCCAAATTTGGGAACAGAAACCCATTGACTCAGGGCAGGGCTGCCTGCCAGAAGCATGGAATCTTCTCTCCTGATATGGGATGTTGCCCCATCAGCCAGTCCTCTCTCTTCCCCTTGAATGACTGGGAGGGCTCAAATCAGGCCCAAGAGGGATCAGAGACTTATAGGGTTTGGAACAGAAAAGAACCTTAGGGATCATTTAGTCCCCAACTCCTTCATTTTACAAAGGGGGAAACTGAGGCCAGAGAGAGGAGCTTTTCCCAAGCTCACAGAACAAGTCAATGACGCATCTTGAATCCAAATCCAGGTCTTCTGATTTCAAATCCTACTTTCTTTCCCCTAAACCCATGTTTTCCCAGTCAGGGCACACCCCAGAGAGACAGGACCTGGTCAGTTGTCTATCTCACTCACTCTGGGGGACAAGTAGAGGGCCCCATAAAGGATAGACACTGGGCTTGAATCTGGAAGTCTCATCTTCCTGAATTCAAATCCTGCCTCAGACACTTCCTAGCTGTGTGACCCGGGCAAGTCACTTCCTCTAGTTTGCCTCAGTTTCCTCATCTGTAAAATGAGCTGAAGAAGGAAATGGCCAACCATCCAGTGTCTCTACCAAGAAAACCTCAAATGGGGTCACAAAACCTTAGACATGGCTGAAGATGGCTGAACCACAGTTACAATAACATTTAATCTAGGGCTCCTTTCCTTGCCCTCCCTGAGAAAAGAAGACAGAAAAGGGGCAGGAGTGAGAAAGGGAGCCACGATCCCTATCTTCAAGTATCTTAAAAACTGTTGTCACACGGGAGAAGGGTCAGGCTCCTTCTTGGTCCCTCACTGGAGAACTAGGAATGATAAGAAGCAAGGGGGTACAAGGGAAAGAACCCCAGCTCTGGAATTAGAGGACCAGGACCTGGATACAAATCCTGCTTCTGACACGAACACCTTGTGATCCTGAGTAAGACATTTAAATTTCATAGACCTTTGGTAAAAATAACAGTAATAATAATAAAAATAATGGGGGAAGTGGATTGATCAATTTCCTTCCTTTTTTAGATCTAAGATCTTAAGATCCAATCAATTCAAGGAAGAAGATTCTAATCCCCAGATCTGTCCAAAAGTGAAATGACCAATGCTAAATGAAGTTTGCAACACATTTTCCTAGGACAGCTATTAAAATTCCCATTTGACAGATAAGAAAACCGAGGTCCATCGTGTGACTTGTCCAAGGCCATGCAGCTGGCAAGCGCTACTGATTCCATCAATAAGCACTTATTAAATACCCAGTCTGCACCAGAGTTAGGCCTTGGAAACACACAGGCAAAGGCAAGAAATAGTTCCTAACCTCAAAGAGTTTGCCAGTTTTTTTTCCCCTGGAGGAGGTAGCACATACAAAATCAAGGCACAAATGAGATTCAAAGTGATTGAGGCAGGGAGGTACTAACAGATGGGAGATCAGGAAATGTCTGGTGCATCCTAGTTTTCAAAGACTTCCTTCAAATTCCAGATCTCATCTTTGCTATCTGTGTGATCTTGGACAAGTCATTTAACCTATATTGGCTAGCTGTGATTGTGCTTATTATTACTAGTATGACTATCAAATATATAGAATTGCAAAGGAAATGAATTGTATTGAAATGTGTTGTTCAGTTGTTTTCCAACTTTTTGTGACTCCATTTAGGGATTTCTTAGAAAAGATGATGTAAAAGTTTGCCATTTCCTTCTCCAATTCATTTTACAACTGAGGAAACGGAGAGAAACAGGGGGAAGTGACTTGCCCAGGGTCACATAGCTAGAAACAACTGGGGTCAGATTTGAACTCGGGAAGACTCTTCCCAACTCCTCCGGCCCAGTGCCCTATCCACCACAGTAACCCCTAACTGGCTGCCTGAGTGTAAATCACAGTTCTGAAAAGTACTAGCTGGCAGTGTGTTCACAAGCTAGCTCTTTCACTTGAAATGAAATATCGTTATCAAAATATTTTTTAAATTAATAAGTTCATGACTCCCGGGTTGAGAATTCCTATCTCAGGAGTCCTTAGCCCCTCTCTTTTTACAGATGAGATAAATTAAAACCACAGAGGGTCACAACATAACATTCTCACTCTTTTTGTTGTTGTTGTTCGCTTGCATTTTGTTTTCTTACTCATTTTCTTTCTTTTTTGATCTGATTTTTTCTTATGCAGGAAGATAATTATATAAATCTGCTGACATATATTGGATTTAGCATATATTTGAACACAGATACCATATATTGGATTGCTTGCCATCTAGGGGAGGGGATGGGGGAACACAAGGCTAAGCAAGAGTCAATATTGAAAAATTATCTGTCCATGTTTTTGAAAATAAAAAGCTTCCATTTAAAAAAAGGAAAAAAATTATTCATAAAAACAAACAACAACAAAAAACCCACAGAGGGGAAGAGTCTAAAGTCACAAAAGTAATAGGAAGCAGAGTCAGGATTTGAATTCAAGTCTTTTGGGTTTCAATCCAGACTTTTTCCACTGCTTCTGCTTACAGAGGTCTCTATTCTGGAAGGGTATCTCATAGAATGAAGAGTAGAGGGGCGGCTAGGTAGGTGCTACAGTGGATAGAACACAGGCTCTGGAGTCCAGAGGACTTGAGTTAAAATCTGACCTTAGATATTATTCACCATGTGACCCTGGCCAAGTCACTTAACCCTATTGCCTCGCTAAAGGAAAAAAAAAGATTGCACACAATCCATGACTCTGGGAAAGGTTATCACAAAGTATAGGCGTGGGACACGGGGTCAGGCGGGTACTGCATTTGCTCAAGAACATCCTAATTCTCCTAAGAGTCCCCTCCCCACTTCCACACACTCTCTGCTGAACTTCCCGAGCTGGCCCGCCCTCAAACACTTTGTGTCTTTGAATGGGAGCCTCCATTTCTCTTCCCTCCATCCCTTCCCAGCTTCTCACATCTTCTCTCTACCTAACCATGTTCCTAGGAGTGGAAACAGTATTGGACAAGGAGGAGTGGAAACGGTATTGGACTAGATGGAAATATTATAGGACTAGGAGGAGAGGAAACATTATTGGACTAGGAGTGGAAACGGTATTGGACAAGGAGGAGTGGAAACGGTATTGGACTAGATGGAAATATTATAGGACTAGGAGGCAAAAGACTTGAATTCAAATCCTTCTAACATTTGCTGGCCTTGTGGTGTTGGCCAAGTCATTTCCCCACTCAGAGGCTCTGTGAAATGGGCGCGTTGGATGGAATTATTTCTAAGGGCTCACAGGCCTTCTGAAGACAGACTGTGGAGCCGAGCTTCGTCCTCTGGGAGGCCGGGCCCCAGGGAAAGCATCCGGCAGTTTCTGTGCACTGGACAAAGCCTCTGGAGAACTCCCCAAGCTGTCGGTCCATGGCCCGGCTCCCCTGGGAGCACTCTCCCTGCTCTGGGCACAAAGCCCCAGACTGCCTGGCCCCTGTCAGCCTCTCCCCAGGAGGACACCAGGCTTCTCCATTTGCTGGGCACCGTGCAGCTGGTGCCAGGAGGTTCCTTGTTCTCCCTCTCCGTTAAATATTCCGATGGGTTTTCCAGTCTCTCTTCGGAGTCTGTGAGCCAGCTGGCGGGCAGCTGGGGGATTATAGCCCGGCTCTCGGCCAATCCGAGTTCAGGGTTTTAACCAATTTGGGTTCACCGGCAAGTCAGCTCTTCCATCTTCCTTCTTCCCCTCCCAAAATCAACACAGGAATTTTGAGAAGCACAGTTGTGGCCCTTTTGGAAAGAGCACCGAATGTGTGTCCTAGAGACCAGGTTAGGAGGTGACATAGTACAATGGGAAGCACGCTGACCAGGGTTAGAGGACGTGAGTTCAAATCTCACCTCTGATCTCGGTGACTTTTGGACAGGTTCCATCCCAGCCCTGGGTCTCAGTTTCCCCATCTGTAAAAGGCCTGTGAGGTTACTTCCAGCTCCAGAGCCATGATCTGATCACACTTTGTACCCCAGCCAGTCTTTACATCATTGAATATCCCCTATAATATATCCTCAAAAGGAACTTACTTTTTTGTAAAATAATTGGGGTTGTGGCCCAGGGTCACCCAACTAGAAAGTGTTAAGTAACTGAGGTCAGATTTGAATTCAGGTTCTCCTGATTATGGAGTCAGTGCTCTATCCATCGTGCTATCTGGCTGCCCCGAGGGACTCTGTTTTTTGAAGAGAAGGATGAGAAACTTGGAAATTTCAGGAATCTGGGGATGAGAGAGGAGGGTCTAGGAATGCTGGGGAAGTCGGGGAGATACACAGGGACCATGGGATCAAGAACCTGGATGTCTTCCCAGATTAGCTCATCCCCATCCCACCCACCCCCATCCTTCCCATGCCCACCTAGGACCCATAATGTCAGACAAGTCTTCAAGGAGGTGTGGAAGCCCACTTTGGCACCTGGGCAATTAACGGGCCATCCAATAGGATCAGTCCAACCGACCGGGAGGCCCTCTGAGCTGGCCGAGGATCCAATTACTCGTCGATTAAGTGGGAACATCCAAAGAACCCAGACACGGGTGCTGTTTTTACCTTTTCTCCAGAGTATAAATGTTTAGGGTGGGAACACATGGACCAAATGGAGGAAAATTCCATGAGATTGAATGCCCTGAGGATGGATGTGTATGTGTGGGTCTCCCCAGGCTGGGGCATCGTGGGATGGCGGGGGTCTCTGAGCCTCACCTCCACTTTAGTGCCCCTCTGGGAGCCCCGTGGAAGGTACCCAGAGCCGACCCCCCGGGGTATCCGAGCTGGCTCTTTACTGACTGATTTTGGAAACAAATTGATAAAATGGAAACTCCCAGAGGGCAGCCTGGCCCATTTTTGTCTTTCTATCCGAGGGGCCTGGCCCGCTGCCTGAAGTGTAGCAGGTACTTAATAAATGGTTGCTGAGTGATTGATTTTCCCTCTCTGAACCTCAGTTTCTTGAGCGATGGGCCCTCCATTCTGTGTAGTCACCCCCGGAAACGATGACTTCTCCCGCTCTGTACAAGGCCCTCCCTGCCTCCACTTCTATGTGACTCTGTGCGTGTTCAGTGCCGAGACAGTGGGTGCCATCCATCAGAGCCCGCCAAGCTCTCCCTCCCTCCCTCCCTCCATCCATTCCCGTCAGCATGATGCTGACATCTATCAATGCCAGCAGGCCAATTCTTAGTGCCATCTGTCAGCGTTGGCTGCCATCTGTGCCCATCAGGGTGGCGCCCAGCAGCACAGGCCTCGGTGCCCCTGTGCCCAGCAGGGTCCAGCGTGCCCTCGGGCACCTCGGATCCATTCATCGATAAAGGGGACCTGGGGGAAGAGGAGGGGACACTCGAGAGGGACTGCCACCCGAGGGAGTCACATAGGCCAGGAAGAGAGAGCTAGGACAGCCCTTGGAGGTCATCTGGCTCAAATAGTCCCACTCCTTGTATTTACAAATGAGGAAACTGAGGCTTGAAAAAAAGTAATTTGCTTAAGGTCATGGAGGCAGAAGGTAAAAGGACAAAACCTAGAAAGAGCAGCAGGTTCAGTCAGAGGAGCTAAGAGAAAGGCAAAGTAGCATAACGGATAGGGCACCGCACTTGGAGTCAGGGACACAGGTTCAAATCCCACCTCAGATCCTTACCAGCTGTATGATCCAGGGCAAGTCACCTCCCTTCCTGAGAACTGTTTCCTTAACTGCTTTTTACCTAATTCTTTGAACAATAATCATCTGATTATGATAAGTGACCGTGATCATAGAAGGCAGCATAATGCTTCCTCCCCTGTTAAATCTTTAATCCTTATTCCTCCAAATTGTTGTAAGGCTCAAATGACATAGTGGAGGCAAATGCTTTGCCAATCTTATGACATTGTATAAATATTGTTATTACTCATAATGGGGTTCAAATCCTGACAGTTACTATTCTTGTGACCTCGGACAATTTCTTAAGACCCGAATTCAAATTCAGCCTCAGACACGTCCTACCTGTGTGACCCTGGGCAAGTCACTTCACCCTGTTCATCTCAGTTTCCTCATCTGTAAAATTAGCATAATAATAATAACATCTACCACCTTGGGTTGTTGTAAAGATCAGGTAAAGTAATAATTGTAAAACATTTAGCACCATGCTATAGAAATGCTAACTACCACCATTCTCTGGGCCACAAGTTCTTCATCTATGAAATGAGTAGGGGAGAGAAATCCATGACCCTACAGCACATGATCTCCATGGTTTCTTCCAGCTCCCAATCCTAGAGTCTCACAAGCCTATGACCCAAATCAATAAGCATCTATAATGCACTTGCTGTGCTAAGCATTGTCCCTGTCCTCAAAGAATTCATGCTCTAATGGGGAAATAATCATCGTAATAGTCATAATAATCACAATAATGTTAATAATAATTTTATTGTTCAATGACGGATGATTCTTTGTGACCTCATTTTGGGATTTTCTTGGCAAAGATACTGGAATGATTTGCCATTCCTTCTCCAGCTCATTTTACAGATGGGGAAACCGAGGCAAGCAGGCTGAAGTGACTTGCCCAGGGTCACTTAGCTAATAAGTATCTGAGGTCTTCCTGACTCCAAACCTGGTGCTCCCTCCATTTCACCAATAATTAAAACTAGCACTTAACATTTTCAAAATATTTTCCATAATGACAGTGTCCTTCCTACTATAATATCGTGATGTCCCTTAGCTCGCTGAATCTCAATTTCCTCCACTGAAAAAAAAATGGGGATATTATTGCTCCCCACCCGTGTACCTCTAAGAGTTACTGTGTGGCAGAATATGAGACAATATATCCCGTGACAACCATCCTCAGGTAGGCCGAAGGGGGCCTTCCCCTGTCCTGCCCCCAGCCCCTGAGCGACCTCTCTTTCTGGCTCCTCGGATGGGCTAGGTTTGATGCAGAAGGACCCCGTCCCGGGAGCTCCTCCCCTCCGTCCCCTCCCAGGCAGATGTCTCTCACATCCTGCCTCAGTTCTGGTCTATCTCATCAGGCCCAGGGAGGGCGGCTTTTTAAATAAATATATTAAAAAAAAAACCCAACCCTCCACTTCCTCTTTGACAAGTTCATTTTGAGTCACTTTATCTCTTTCCCCTCTATATTTTCCCCCCCAATAATGTGATTAAGTGACTCAGCGCCGGCCGCCTCTGGCAGCCCGGCCTCTAATTCAGTTTGAGGACGGGGACCTTTGACTGCACTTGAGTAGACTAAGCGGGCTAAGAGAACACTTAGCTATTCCAACGCTTCCTGTTGGGAGGGGCCCCGGGGTGGGGGCCGGGAAGAGGAGGGGGCCCGGGGGGGGGGGGGGGGGGGGGGGGGCGGCGGGAGCCACGAAACAAACTTTCACATAAAATTATGGTATATGGATAATTGAGAAGTTTTAAAACCTGAATCTAATTGTACAGTCCCCCGAGAAGCCCATATCGAGCCACCCTATAAAGGCCCTGGAAGAGCCCAATGGTGATTTATTGCTAAATCCTAGGATTTTTCAATACATTATTGTTTTTAAATTGTGTTTAAATTGAGTGTAGAAGAGCAGGGGCCATTAGGAGATGCAGAAATGATGATTATATTTAAATATTCATGCACGCAGTACCTTATTATTGAATCTGAACACTAACAAAATCAATATTAAGTGCGGTTTGACATGAATTTATTTATGAATTTCGACTTTCTAAGTACTGTATTTTTTCACTCAAAAATTGTGAGTATAATGTAGTAATGATATCAAAACAGAGTGTCAGGCCGCATTAGCTGCGGAGGTTATAAACCTCCGGATTAGGGGGCCCCAGGATGCCCTCGAAAGTGCTTAGTACACAAAACCCAATTTTTTTTTTCCTTTTTTCCACATGCGCTCCCGGGTGGGAGGGAGGGAGAGAGAGGGGGAAGGGAATGTTCCAGCAGGATGGCAGGCAGGGCTTGGGGAATGGGGGGGGGCTGCCAGGCTGGTGGCCAGGGACTCCGGGGTTCTCTGTCAGGCCCTGCCTGAGGTAGAAGGAAGGGAGCCGGCCCCTCCCTGCCTTCCAGCACCGGGAGTGGGGAGGGCGATGGGATCTGATTTCCTCCAAGATTCAGTTCGAGTGCCATATCCTACATTAGACCTGGCTGTTCCCCCCCCCCAACTCTGGTGCCCCCTCCTTCCCCCCACCCAGATTGTTGTTGTTCATTCCTTCCAGTCATATCTGATGCTTCATGATCCTATCTGGGGCTCCAGACACTGGAATGGTTTGTTATCCTTCTCTAGCTCCATTTTACAAATGAGGAACTGAGGCAAAGAGACTAGTCCAGGGTTACGCCTAGTAACTGTCACGCTAGAGTTGAACTCGGGTCTTCTTTACTCCAGGCCAGGCCCACTCTACCCAGTGAGCCACTCAGCTACTCCCTCCCCCAATACTTTGAATCTTATTATATATTGAAGGCAGGGATTGATTCGTTCTTTTTCTTTCTTTTTTTCCTTCTTTCCTTTCCTCCTTCCTTCTTTTCTTCTTTTTTCCTTCCTTCCTTCCTTCCTTCTCTCCCTCCCTCCTTCCTTCCTTTCTTCCTTCCCTCCTTCCTTCCTTCCTTCCTTGCTTCCTTGCTTCCTTCTTTCCTTTCTTCCTCCCTTCTTCCTTCTCTCCCTACCTCTTTCTTTCTCTCTTCTTTCTGTCCTTCTTTTTTCCTTCCTTCCTTTCTTTCTTCCTTCTTTCCTCCCTCCCTTATTCTCTCTCTCTCTTTCTTTTTCTCTCTCCCTTTTTTCCTTCCTTCCTTCTCCCCTTTCTCCTGCCCCCCTTCTCTTTCTCCCTTTCTCTCTTCCTTTTTTCCTTCCTTCCTTCCTTCCTCTCTCTTTGAATCCCACCCCCCCAAATTAGCACAATACCTAACACTAGGTACTTTCTAAGTGTTTATTGATTGATCATTTTCCAGTCAGCATGGCCACTTAACTGTCTGAGTAAATCAGGGAAATCCTTCTGCCTCTCTGGATCTCAGTTTCCTCATAACAGGCCAAGTTAGACTGGATCAGGGATCTGAATTTTCTTGTGTCATGGCTCTTTCTGCAGTCTGGGGATGCTGGTAGTTCCCTTATCCAAAGAATGCTGGGAAGTGCCTCAGATAGAATGCAAAGGATGACAAAAGAAATTAAAGGTAAATAAAGGTAGAGAATTTTTCCCATCTAAGCCCCCTGACCTTGATCTCTCGCCCAGCTAAAAAGGGAAAAGCAAATAAAAATGATTTTCATCTCTCCAGCTCTTTCTGCTTCATGAAGCATTTTCCTCATGGCTACTCTTGGGACAGGGACCCTTTGGGATGGTTATTCCGTTTCACAGAGGAGGACACATGTGACTTGCCCAGATTCACACAGATTGTATGTAAGGGAACGGAGCTCAAACACAGATTTCCTGACTCTGAGGATTGCTCATCATGACCTTTCACCCTTGGGAGAGTACACTGGGCCATGCTAGGTGTGCTAAGAAAGGCAGTGTCAGGAGTGTAGGGGTTGGGTACTTTGTGTGAGAGAGATAGCGCTGGTCAGAAACCCAGAGGCTGCTTGTCCCCTGAGGAGGATTACCTGCCATTCCCTGCTTTCCCATCATTCCAAAGCCTCCTTTATCAGTCACAAGGGGCTCTGAACCAGGTCTTCTGCAGGTGGCAGAGCCCGGCCACTCTTCACTTACCTCCCCTCCTTCCTGTGCTCCAGTCTCCAGAAGGGCCCTCCCAGCAGCTGGAAAAGCAGGTTGTGAAGGGGCCTTGGAAGTCAACTAATCCTTCCCTCCCATTTTGCAGATGAATAAACTGAGGCCCAGAAGGGTTAAATGACTTGCCTGTAGTCACAGAGATAGTAAAGCCAGATTTAATTCCACATTCGGTACTCTCTGAAAGACCTCCACAGCCTGAAAAGAGGGGACAGTGAGGTAGCCGTCCTGGAGACACCTCATCAGAGTGTGAGAACAGCTGGCAAAGGAGGGGAATAAGGGAGAATGGCCCCACTTACATACTTCGGCTCATTCATTCAGATCTACCCACACACAGTCCCACACAGAGAGCAATGGCTTTATCCTAGCAATGTCACAGCCATTCAGGGATTCAAGCTCGTGGAACCTCATGCCTTTGACCTGTTCCTGTGTGTATCTATGTCTCTGTCTCTCTGCTTCAGTCTCTCTCTGTCTCTTTCTGTCTGTCTTTACACCTCTTTCTCTGTTTCTGTCTCTCTCGTTTTCTGTCTCTATCTCTCTGTCTCTTTCTATCTCTTTGTCTCTGTCTGTCTCTCCCTCTATATATGTATACATATATAATACACATACACACTCACACACAGGCACTTCACACTCTCAGACACCTGCAGACTGGCCACATCTACCACAGACACGCTCATACACACACCAGCCTGCCGGGGACACACATGCTTACGGACACGGGCCCCTACAGAATCCACTTAATTAGCTGTGTGATCTTGGGCAAGTCACTTCATTGTGTTTGCCTCAGTTTCCTGATCTGTAAAATTAGCTGGAGAAGGAGACAGCAAACCAGTCTAGAATGAGATCAGGAAGACAGAACTGAACAATATCACACTTTTATTTTTTTATATTTTTATTTACATATATATATATATATATATATATATATATTTACTTATACCCTCACAGTCATACATACAAGCTCAGATCCTCGGTCACACATAGCACCCTTTTACACACGCTCAATCTCACAGCCATCTGAACATCCTTTGGTAGCCACACCTTGCACACTCATAGATATATTAGACATACACATATATGCATTTACATGCACAGCCTCCTACACCAACTAATAAACTCCCATCTGCCTCAGCTACCCCCTACACACACAAGTTTTTCTCTCGCGTGCCCACCGAGCACAGACCCAGTCACCTATTTCCATACTTGCATGCCCACCTTATGTACCCAGCTCTGTCACCTGGCATTTAAGCTGATAATAAATGTTTGTCAGATGAATACATTTGCCCCATTCCCCAGACCCAAAATCTTCATCTCCCCTGAGCATCTTCCTGGTACATAGTCCCCAAATAAGTAGCTTCTCTCTTCCTACATTTATGTTCCTCCAAACCCATAAGCTGACTGATTACAACTCCCACGGATATCTGCACAGCCCCACAATGCAATATACACTCCCACCTACCCTCAGTCCCACCCTGGATGTGGACCCCCATCCCCGACCCCTCCATTTAGACCAGTCTCCCACATGCATCTTCCTTGCTCATCCCAGAACCTATAAAAGCTTTTTCCCAACCCAGCCCATGCCCCAATGTGGGGACCGGCTGTGAGATGCAGGGGACCCCCTCGGCCCCCCGGCCCCTGGGAGGGAATGGAAGCTTGTGTCAAAGGTCAAAAAGCACTTAGAGTGTTTGATTTAGAAGATTATTCATCATCATGGATGGGGAGGAGAGAGATAAAAAGCTCAGCACCACCATTGAGGAGGAGGGGGAGGGAAAAACAACCCAACCCCGACCCGAAACTCTTTTCCAGTAAATCGATGTATTTTGCTATAATTTTATTAGGAATATAAAAGGAGCCTTTTCAAAAGTGCTTAGGACGCAAAAAAAAGAGGCGAGCGATGGAAACATTAGTCTGTCTGTATTAGGAAGCCCATAGTCACATTTTATTGTTACTGTCAGGATGCAAAGGCCTGAGCTTAAAACAAAATAATACATAATGTATTACAGGGGTATAAACATCAGTGAGCAGCGAGAGAGGGAGGGAGAGCATACCCAGGCATTTTTATTCTAAAAAGAAGATGCAAAAAAAAAAGAAAAGAAAAAGTGGGAGGGAGAAGACAGGAGGGGAGTCCGGAGAGGGTCTAGGAGCTAGAGCTGAGATTTACACACACACACACATGCAGGGCATGCACACACAAACACACGTGTGTACTTGTGCACACACATGCCTTCCAACGGAAGAGGATTGAACTGGAGAGATTAAGGTTTCAGCCACCCCAGCTCAAGTCCCCGATTCCTGCCTCAGTGACTCTATCCCTTACATCCCACCCTAGGCACTCCCCACCATCCCCAGTTCCTCGGTGCTTGAAAAGAAGTAGCTCAGAAGCTTTATGCTCCAGAAAGCCCCAAATCACGAGTCAGATAGCTGTCACTGAGAGATATCTGGCTCTTTGTGACCCCGTTGGGGTTTTCTTGGCAGAGATAGTTGGAGGTGTTTGCCATTTCCTTCTTCAGCTCATTTGGCAGATGAGGAAACTGAGGTAAGCAGGGGAAATGGTTCGTCCAAGGTCACACTGATTGTAAAAGTTTCTGAGACTTTGATTGGAACCGAACTTCCCAACTGCCCCTGAGGCAGGTAGATCTGATCTCAGATCCCAGCTTGCTAGCTACGAGACTCTGGGCAAGTCCTCTTCTTACAGGCAACCTACCGTGACCCGCAGTACCCTCCCCGTTTCACATCCCACCTCCCTGGGAATAGATGTTGGGTTTAATTTTCTATAGTGATTTTCCCCCCAATAATGCAGAAGTCCTTTAAGGGTAGGAAGGGCACCATTTTAGCTTTTGCTTCCTTAGAAGCCTGGCCCTTAGCAGGACTGCAGGCCCAGAGCTGGAAGCATTATGGGGGAGAGTGTCCGCAAGCTCTGTTTCAGCCAGCAGCTGTCCCATCTGGGGCCGCCCATGCTCTGTTCTTCCCTCCTATCTCCCCCACACAAGGCTGGTTCTCCCTGCTCCTCCTGAGTCTTAGGAAGAAGAGGAAGTTAATAGGATCTAGAGCTGAGTCACAGGTACCAAAGCCTCTTATTTTTCAGAGGAGGAAATGGGCTCCAGCCCAGAAAAGTGACTGACCCAAAGCCACAGAGCAAGCAGCATCAGAGCACCCGGGGGGCGGCCACTGACCTCCTGGGAGCCTCGGTTTCCCCTTTGGAAGATAACCCAGTTAGAGTATTGACCTTGGGAGCTAAGAGTGTTTTCTTCCTGCTTGGATGCCCCTTAGTAGCGCCCATGCGTCCTGATTATCTCTTTTCCCTCCCCAACAACCCCCAATGCTAAGGCCTCCCCCTCTAAGATTGCCATCCATTTCCAGAGTGTACGGCTTTTTTGCATGTTGTCTACCCCATTCTTAGGGGTAGCTCCTTGAGGGCAGGGGCTGTGCCTTTACCTGTCCTTATATCCCTAGCATAGAGCCGACCATAGCATAAAATCCATAAGCATAAATTCATAGAAGGACTAGAATTTAAGACTATCTTGAAGGACCAAGCAAATTTTTGCGCCAATGGACTCTGCCAAACCTTCTAGATTTAAGTGAGGAGGGGCCCTTGGTCTGGCAAGATATTTTCATGACGTCACCTTCCTGATGTCAGGATCTTCCTAAAGAATGGAGGGCGAACAGCACCTTCTAAATACTGGCTAAGGCTGAGCCTGAGATAGTTCTCCTTTCCTGAGGGTGGGGAGGGAGTTCAGATGATGGGGGAGGTCCAGCTAAGAAGAAGTCTAAGGGGCAGAGAGGAAAGAGATTCAGGTGCCCTTTATCCTTCAGGTTCTTAAAACCTAAATTATCTCTTAAAACTAATTAAAATTAAATTAATTAAAACCTAATTACCTCTACCCTTCTCTCTGTCTCTGTCTCTGTCTCACTCTCTCTTTCTGTCTCTGTCTATGTGTGTGTGTGTGTGTGTGTGTGTGTCCCCTTTCTCTAGGGGTTTCTCTCTCTCAGTCTGGGTCTCGGTCTCTTCTCAGCCTTTGTCTCTGTCTCTCCCTCTTAGGAGTGAATAATTTCCAAACGAGTGTGAGTTTCCTTAAGGGCAGGAATGGTACCATAGCCTTTGCTTCCCTACATTTTGAGACCCCAGGCTCCCTCCGGGATGAAAGGCTTGTTCTGTTCCATCAGTGAGAGGAATGGGAGCCTGAGGGAAGGGAGTGTGCTGGGTGGTCAG